>NW_027137678.1:0-174834 GCF_001692895.1 Cenococcum geophilum 1.58
AACTGGTTTAGTATATTTTAGCTAATAAGCTACTAGGTAACCGCCTTAAGGCCTTTTTATATTAAGAGCAGTGTCTTATAGTTCTCTATACTAGCTACTAAGAGTATTACTTCTCGGTTAGTATATAAGGGGCATAGTAGTATTACGTGCTTTAGTGTCTGTCTTAGCCAGCTATATTCGCATCTTAGGCTACCTACTAGGACACCCACCTAGTAGAGCCAGTCTTTTAGTCCTATTACTCCTATTCTTAAAAGTATTGCCATTGTATTTTCTGCCTTTATTAGGCCTTCTCGGAGCCCTAGAGTATTTACCCCCTATGGCGTTAACTATACTACAGCTTAGGTTCTTCTTGCCTTAGTTAACCTCTGTACCTTTAACTCCCATATACCTTTTTAGCGTTAGTTCAGCCAGTATTATATTGCGGTAGTTGGTTTCCTAGCGTTCTTTTATACTTTACTTTAGCTCTTTTCTCTCTCTTACTATTGTCCTTGCTGGCCTCTTACGCGTCTCCCTTCCTCCTCTATATAGGCCTAGGCCCTAGAGCAGCACTATTCTTCTTCTACTTTCTTTACCTGTTTCTCTAATATATCTTCCCTACTTTAGGGTTATTGGTTTGTTCTCCTATAAGGCGCCCTAGGGTCCCTCTATAGTTTATTTAGGCGTATCTTAATATACTTTATAATATTAGAGTTGCGTTCCTTTTGCGCCCTTTATATTGCAGCGGCTTTAATATATAGTTGTAGGGGGGGAATATTAGCTTCCTTCTTAAGCAGTGCTGTGGCCGTTCGCTTATATCCGCCTGTTATACTCTAGAGGTAGGCTATTTAGACCTTTTAGAGTGGTTTAAGGAGCGATTTAGGGGGGCCTTTCTTAGATTCTCTAATGGCCCAAATACTAGACCTATACGTTATGGTTGGCTAGACAACTGCTATATATAGTAGGCGTAACCTCTAAAAGCATAGGCCCTATATAGAATTAACGATCCTAGATAATGCGATATACTATACTTGGCCCTTACGGGCCGCTTAGGCCGCATATGCGCTCTACCGGAGCTTACTATCTACCTATACTCCTAATACTCTTAGGCCCTAAACTAGCTAACCCCTAAAGCCTTAGATGCGAATTATGTGCTAGAGATTTGTAGATTAGTTACATTTTCTTATAAAATGGATTAGCTAGTACTTCTCTGGTAAGAATTGGACTCTACTCGTGGCACCCACTAGTAAGCAGCGCTTACTAGTGGTCCTGGGCTCAATGCAACAACCGAGCTCAATGCAACTTTTATATTTGTATGGCGTCTTATACAAAATCGACCTTTTTCCAAGTTGAATAACTTAACAATACTACATAGAAATTATATAAGAATTTAAAGGCTTATATATAATCCTTTAAAAATCAATAATATAACTTATTTAAAGCTGATATTTATTGTATTTATTGTATTTCTATACTTTTTATTATTATATTTTATTTAAGGCNAGTAAATACTAAAACTTCTATAAAATAGAAAATTAATATTAAAATTAAGTTTCTTTATACTTATTTAGGTATAAAAAAAAGAAGTATATATATTTAATAATTTATTATAGCGTTGTTGTTAAGTTATTTAACTTGGAAAAAGGTTGATTTTGTATAAGACGCCATACAAATATAAAAGTTGCATTGAGCTCGGTTGTTACATTGAGCCCGGGACCACTAGTAAGCGCTGCTTACTAGTAGGTACCACGAGTATATCGTCTTGCCTATTCTATATAGGTATTATAAGCTTTCTCTAACATTCTGCAATTCTCTATAGCTGTTGGCCCGTATATAATTAGGTTTATATCATTAACAAAGCCTATCCCCTAGGTCGCCCCTTTCTTAAAGGAGTTAAGTAGGTTGCTTATAAAGAAAAGGAAAAGTATAGGCGAGAGGGGTAATCCTTGTGGTATTCCTATTGCAACTATAATAGGGGGGCTTTAGTATCCGCTAAAGACCAATAATATTTCTTTTTAGCCTGTAAACCCTTAAACAAATTATATAATCCATTTTAGGAAGCCTTTTACTTTAAGGATGTATAGGAGACGCTTATAGGGTACGTTATTATAGGCGCCACTAATATCTAGGCTAAGCATTAATACTATAAAGTCCCTTCGCATCACCTATGCTGATTTAATGGTGGCAGCGAGTAGTATAAGTGCTGATAGTGTTAAGCGGTTCTTTCTTACCCCTATTTAGCTTTATAGTAGTAGGGCGTGTTCCTCTACTATATCTGCTATATGGTCCGCTATTACCCTTTCTAAGATCTTGCTAAGGGTATTCTCTAAGGCAATAGGGCGGTAGCTCCCTAGAAATAAGTAGTCTGCTTTACCTTCTTTATATAGGATAAACGTTGTTATAGCTCTTCTAAGTCTTAGGTAGTAGCCTATTATAAAGTATACTCTAGCTACATCCGCAAGCTAAGGTGCTATTAGTGGTCCGCAGGTCTTTAGGGCTTTATTTAGGATCCTATCTGGTCCTAGTACTGTGTTATTTAAAAGGCGGCTAATGGTTCTAGCCATTTCTTTGGTTGTTATGTCACTGTCGACCCTTAGGCGAGTCACCGGTGCTTCGCCTGTGATATCGCTGAGGTCTGCTAGAGCTAATTGGGGGGAAAATCTTTCTATAAGGATTTTTGCCTTCTTATCATTGTCGCTTATAGCTAGTAATTCGCCTAGTCTTCGCAGGGGCAGAAGGTATAGGTCTTCTACTGGACGTCCTGCCTTTCTCTTTACCCATTTTGCTATTCTCCAAAGACCTTTGTTATAGGGGAGGCTCGGGTTAGTAGTATGCTTATTTATAAACCGTCTCCAGCTATTCCTTACTTCTTTTTTCAGGGTATTCTTTAGCTGGTTTCTTGTGTCTTTGTAATGTCTCTCGTCTTTAGGATCGTAGCTGCTTATATATTTTCTTCTTGCTCGTCGTTAGCTGGCGACGAGAACCGCGCATTATACGGACCATGTATGTCGCGCGTAGGGGCCCGCTTTTAAGAGCGTTACGGTATATATAAACTAAGGCTTATTAACTAAGACTAAATGTACTTTAAAGAGTTATGCGTATATTATATAGAAGGTCTCTCCCTAATTAGTAAGTAGGTATATTTTATTAACTATTATAAGGGCAATATAGAAATAAAACATTAGGTCTACTAGGACCTTATATAGCTTATTACTAACTAAAAGCTTTAGGGAGATAAGGATATATATATAGCTGCCCATACGGATATCCTTAATTAGCTTAGCGGATATTATCTTCCCCTATATATAAACAGGTCGAATATAAGGTAGCTTTATAATCTTTTTACTTACTTTAACCTAATATTACGGGGCGCGGAATAGTGGCTGCTAAACGTATGTATTCGGGGAGTCTACAAGATATTACGCGATTGATTGTAAGGATTGAGGGCGTAGGAAGGTGATATACTACGCGTGGCTGGCGTAAGCTATACGCGAAGCGTGCGCGAGGGCACGGGGTTCTGCTAGGGAGTCTCCTATAGAGGCTCCTACGGCGGCGTTCCGTAATACTACTCCCCCCTCTTATAGAGGCGAAGCTCCGGCGACGCTATAGTTACCATATATATATAGAAGGAACGCTTAAGGTATAAAGAAGGAAAAGAAATAATATTAAAGGGGTTGGTGGTATAGGGTTCTACTGGCTCTAATCGTTAAATGGACTAATTAGGATTTTCTATCCCTAGAATAGAAAATCGCTATTAGCTTAGTAAAAGGCGGTAAACTAAACTAATATCTTTATAGTCCGCAGTAATATTATATAATAAGGCTTAGCACCTAAAAATTTAACTAATTAGGTAACTTTAACCGGCGGTCGAAGTTCCTAGACATCTTAACGATTTTTCGGTTATGTGATAGCAATCTACGGCAATCTAACAGTAATTTGCCCTTACGTGGCAGTATATAACGGTTAAACTCTATAAGGGCTCCTATAGAGGATTAGGTATAAAATCTCTGCTTAGGCCCGGTTTCTACGGGTTCGCGTAGTAAAAGTCGCTAATTAGGTCCTTTGCATTTTTAAAGTCTTTCTATAGTTACCATTCTGGCTAATTTATATTAAATCCTATATAGATAGCTCTATAGTAGAGCCGCCGTCCTCTACCTTTACTAAAGTATTTAGAGTTAATAATTTGTTTAACGGTCTACTCCTTATGGTTCTCGTCCTTATTCTTATCTTAGATTAATACTAATAGGGGTTTAAGCTATATCTATCCTGGTAAGGGGTTAGGCTAGTAAAGGTATAGTAGCTATAGGTAAAATATAGGCTATATCCTACGGGTGGCTAGGGTAGGCGGGAGCTCTAGCTTATATACGGCTCCTTTATTAATAACTTATTTAATCTAATAGGGGCCGAGATTCTTATAATCGAGTGACTTTATAGGCCTCTGTATAGAGATATTATATATATCTAGCTATACCTAGTCGCCAATATATATCTCTAGTGGTGGCGTTCTATAATGGTTAGTAAAGTAGGCCTACTTTACTTAAGCCCAGGCCATTTCTCCCCTGTAGTAGTTAAGTAGATTTTTTATATAGTCTGTATACTGGTCGGTAAGTAGCATCTTAAGGCGTTTTCTATATAGTAGTTTCTTATTAATAGGTTCTAGTGGCTCTATACTAGATTGGGGGTAATAACCCTTATTTATAAAGAACGGAGTAAGTCCTATAATAGCTAAGATATAGTTATTAGCTATAAACTCGCCTAGTAGGAGGTAATCTACCTAGTTATCTTAGTTGCAAGCAACGACCTGTTATAAGTACGCCTTTATATTAGCGTTAGCGTTTTCTAGCTATCCTATAGTCTTATAGTAGAAGGATATAGATATCTTAACGGAGATACTAAGACGTTAATAGATCCGTCTTTATAGGTTAGAGTTAAATTATATGCCCTAGTCGGACGTAATAGAGTTAGGTATCCTATATAGTTAGTAAACTTCGCGAAGAAAAGCGTCTACGACGTTATTTACGACTACGCCTTTAGTTAGAATATAGTAACGTTCCTTTATAAGTTAGTATATTATTATTAGGATATTTTTATAGGTACGACTATGCCGTTTATAGGGTGGTAGGTTAGTAATAAAGTCTATGGCTATATCTACTTACCACTATATAGGGATTAGTAGTGGGTGTAATAGTCCTTAGTACTTAGTGCAAAAGGCCTTAGCGCGCTTATAGCCGTAGTAGGCGCTTATAAAGTGTTTAACTAAGTCTATTATTTTAGGCCAGAAGTAGTATCGGCTAAGGAGTTTATACGTTCCTCCTTTGCCTAGATAACTACTTAACTAGAGGTTATAGGCTATTTAGATTAGTTACCGTTATAGGTCTTCTAAATTAGGGATAAATATACGGCCTCTATAGTAGAGTCTATTTTCCTTTACTTCTAAAGCTACTATATTAATTTAGCCTAAGTTTTAAAGGCTAGTAGGTGGCTTACGGACGCTAGTAGTTTTCGCAGTAATAAGTTAGTATAATAACGGGTTAATAGAGATGTTATATATAGTAGTAATAAGCTTATTAATTTTAGGGGATAGCTTTAAGTCTATAGCGTAAAGCTAAGGTATAGATAGTTCTATTATGGGTAGTATATTAAGGGCTAAGTTCCTTACTTTTAGGATTATTTACTATTAAAACTAATTATAGGAGTTATCCTTTAACTAAGGAAGATCTTATAAGCGGCGTGTTAGGCTATTAGGTTTTGTGCCTTATACTTTTAGCTTATATATAATTTTAAAGTTAAAACTAGAGAGGAACTTATTCTAATATGCTTAGCGTTAGTTTAGCTACTTTATAGTTATAAAGTACTTAAAGTTGCGATAATCTGTAAGGACTTTAGTTAGCTAGTTAGGTTCTGCTAAGGAGAGTTCTAATTAAAATTCTTTAAACGCTTATATAATTATAAGGAGTTCTTTATTATAGATTTTATAATTACACTTTTATAGTATAAGCTTAGACAAGTAGAATGCGACTAGGTAAAGGAAACCGTTATTACCTATCTAAGAGAGGACGCTTATGTTAACGTGGTCTAAGGAGTTAGTTTTAAAATAGAGTTATTATCCTAGTATAAAGTAAGCTAAAATAGGTACTTTATGTTACGGACGCTTTAAGTACGATGTTATGACTACTTGGAGAAGAGACGGAAGAAGCTAGTTAGTTAATTTAGGCACGGTCTGAAATGGAGCCAATAGAACTATATAACGAGGAATGGTAACCAAGGTTATATAATATGCTACGTATTAAACAAAAGGAATAAGAGGAACTTACGTACCTTATATATAAGACGTATATTACGTATAAGAAGGATTTTATAGGAGTATGGTTGTGTATTTAAGGACCCTTAGTCCCTACCTAGATAGTTTCTTCCTTGTAGTAATTCTTAGAATACAATTAGAGTTAATCTATTAGGCAACCACTCTACCAGTTGTTATTACGTTATTAACTTTTATACTTATATTTCCTATATACCTAGCCTATTAACGAGCTTATCATAGTTCTTGCTATAAGGTTCCGTTATATAATCACTACCTAGTTATGGTATTAATATAAAAAGTTAAATAACATGCTACTAAAAGCAGCCACTACGACGCTATTAACGGTAGCAACTACTTTAAGGACAGGAGGTGACACTAGTATAGCGGATACTAACTTACAGCAACCTATGACGGTTGGACAGCTATAGGAAATAGTTAACTAGCTAATAGCTAACAATATAGTATTGGAAGAAAGACTTAACGGGATAGGAGTAGTAAAGATTAAGCTATTATTAATTAAGAGATTTATAGGAGAGAGGTTAAAGCTTAAAGGATTCCTTATATAAATGCACTTTAAGGTCTTATAGAAGGGAGTAAAGTTACCTATACCTATAGATCGGATAGCCTACGCAGGACTATTCTTATTAGGAAAAGCACTTAAGTGGTTTAAATCTTACCTTATAGAGATATAGACAAATGGGATAATAACTACTAACTAAGACGTGCAATTTATGTTCTTAAGTTAGGAAGGATTTATAGAATAACTAACGTAGATATTTAGAGACCCGAAAGAAAAAACTACAGTAAAAAGAAAACTCTAAAACCTTATATAACGAACTTTAGTAATTAAGTATATAATATAGTTCCAGATACTAGTAATATAAGTAGAGTAGAATAATAGGGCGCTTATGGTATAGTATAAACAGGGACTTAAGGCTAAAGTCTAGGACATAATCATCCTAATAGAAGATGCGGATACCCTAAGGGAACTAATAAATTAGGCGATTAAGATTAACAATCGGATCTACTAAAGGGAATAGGCTAAGAGAGGCTAGGACAGAGTTTTATAGTTGTATAAGGCGTAGAGTACGCAACAACAAAAGCTAAGTTAGAAACTATAGTACGGCGCAGAGCTAATAGACCTAAGTAGTACTAAAGAAGCCTATAAGAGATAGAGTAAACTATAGAAACCTAAAGGATAAGGATTAAGTAATTAAAGGTCTAAAGAGCAAAGGCCAAATTAAAGATCTTAATAGTAGAAGATATTTAGGCGGACTCTATAGCAAGAGAAATGGTTTAAAGAAGGAGCTTATATAAATTACGGAAAATAGGGTTATTATATTAGAGACTATAGAAGTGGGCAGAGTTACTATATAGTAAAAGGCATGAGACTAGTAGACAATATACATATATAAAGGGATAATAATATACTGCGAGGAACAAAAGAGTGTTTAATTAGAAGTTTTGCGTTTTATTATAATAACGCATACTAAATTTATAAGGACGCTAAGTACGGCGTAAGCTATTAGCTATAAGAGCTAGCACCTGTAGGATACAGAGGAATTAACGAACTAGTTTGCAGATTGGATATTAAGGACGATGAATTCGACTTAGGTAAAACATTCTATAATAATAAGGCAATAAGGGCCGCTTACTAGGAGTAAGTAAACCTTAAAGATATTATACTAGAGGCAGAGGATAATTCTATTATAGAATAAGGAACATTAGTAGGGATTAAAACCCTACTAGATATAATGTCTATCACTTTACGAGACGTAAGAGAAGTAGGATAGTAAACCACTTCGGCACTTAATAAAGGTAAAAGGCTAAAGGCTCAAGATTCTTAAAATAAGATAAGAGACAACTAAGATTCTTAAGACAAGATAAGGTAAGCTTAAGGACCTATAATGGACAGAAACCGATGGAGTAGAGCAGTAGCTTAGTTTAAAGATATATGAATAAGCTTAGGACGGAAGTTCCTACAGGCACAAGATTCTTAAGACGAGATGAGTGAGATTTAAGACTCTTAAGATAAGATAAAAATACTAAGTAAGCCTAGTTAAACTAAGGCTGGAGCTAAGCTTAAGTTAGAAGCAAGCTTAGGATTAAAGAGCCCAAGGGGTTAAAAATTTGGGGTATAAATTAGGACACCTATAAACAAGAGGCAAGGAGCTTCTTTATAGATTAGAGAATCTACGGCACAAATAGTAATTAGACTGGGAGACGAATATATAAACCCAGAAGATTTACTAGTTAAATGAAGTATTTAGACTAAAGATTAGAAAGCCGATATTAGGATCAAGAAGTAAGATAACTTTAAGGATTAGAGCGCAAGGCGTAAATCAAAAGAAACCATAGAAGAGTTTAGGTAAAGAATCATTATATAGTAAGAATAGAAACTAGATAGAAGATCTAGTATATTAGGATATATAAAGGACAGAGCACTAGTATAAAGAATTACTAATAGGCTAAGAGCAGGCATACTAAGAGCTAAGTAGCTTACTAAACTAGAATAAAAAGAGAATCTAGGGATTCTAACTAGGTTTAAGGAACAATATATTAAAGGCTGTCACAATATAGTAATAAAGAGATATTTCCTTACAGATAGACCGTATATACTCCAGTAGCTGTACTAAAAGTAGTATAGGCAACGACGCAATAATAAGTAGGAAGATTTCTATATGTAGTTAAATAAAAAAGTTATCTAGGACTACCTAATTATAGAGAAGGCCATAACGCATATTAAAGGAGCCTTAATTATAACGTTAAAGGATCTAAAGGAATATTTAGAGGACTGGAAAAGCAAGAGACGCATCTTAGTACCTATAAATAAAGTTATAACGTTTAGATTAGCACAATAAAGGTTTAAACTTAAGGATAAAGACGAGCTAAGAGTTAACCTAAAGTACCTAGCACATTATACGTTATTATGGATTACGTGCGTAGACGACATATACAAAATATATAAGAATCTAAAGGAAAAGAATCGGAAATACCCTATAAGGATATACTAAATAATAGACAAGTAATAGTATAGGAATACTAAATATATATACGGATAGCATCCAGCAAAGATCCAAGAGGAAGGAAGTTTAGTACTTTAACTAAAAAGATTCCTCACAGAAGAATACTTAGACAGACAATAGTAGTAGAAATACCCAGAAAACACGTGTTTATAGTATATTAAAGATAAAAAGCGAACTAGGCATTAGCTAAAGAGTAAGCCAAGTGCACTAGGATTAAGTAGCTAATAGTTAAGAAAAGTAGAGGCCCACGGGACCAGAGGGAGCTAGTAGTAGAGCCTTAGACCCTTAAAGGAATTTAAGGACGATACCTAAATTTATAGATTAATTAGTAAGATCAGTAGTTTAAAGCGCTAATAGATAGTAGAGCAACACAAAACCATATCTTACTAGTAGCAGTTAAGAGAATAGGGCTACCTTACAGATAAAAGGAGTAACCTTACCTATTAGTTATAATTTTAGGAGATCTAATAACCTATAGAGGAGGGATTATCAATCTTAAAATAGGACCTATTTAGATAACTATTAAAGGAAAATAAATTAAGATGTCTTTTAATATCCTACTATTGGGACGGGACGAGGCAGTATTAGGTATACCTTAGTTACAGGAATACAATCCAAGGATTAATTGGATTATAGGTTAAGTTAATATTAGAGATACTTAATACCGCAAAATGCGATAATAAGCTAAGTTGGTATAGTACTAAGTAGGAGCAACCTATAAAGAAACAGAAAAAGGACTAAGCTATATACCAAAAAGATACTATAAGTACGGCAAGAAACTATAGTTACTGGAAAGTAAAAAGCTGTTAGAATATATAGCATAGGATTATAAGATAGAGTTAGAACCAGAAATAAGTCTAAGGTTCTTTCTAATCTATAAGCTTACTAAAGAGAAAGGTAAAGCGTTAAAAGAGTTTATCTAGGAAAATCTATAAAAGGGATATATTAGACCATCGTAGTTATTAGCGGGTTATCCAGTACTATTTATACTAAAGAAAAATAGTAAACTAAGGCTATATATTAACTATAGACAGTTAAATAGCATTACTAGGAAGAATAGATATCCTTTACCCTTAATTAGTGAAATTTAAGACAGGATAGGTAATGCGCAAATCTTTATAAAGATAGATCTAAGATGGGCGTACCATTAAATTAGGATTAAGGAAGGCGACAAATAGAAGGCAGCCTTTAGGTTAAAGGAAGGACTATATAAACCATTAGTTATGTAATTTGGGCTTATAAATGTATTAGCAACGTTCTAAAAGCAAATCAATAATATATTAGGAGAATACTTAGATGAATTTATTATAGTATATTTTAACGATATTATTATCTACTTAATAACTAAGAAAGAACACGGGGAACACGTTAAATAGGTCTTAAAGAGACTATAAGAAGAACAGATGCTAGTAGCAATTAAGAAATGCGAGTTCTTTACTAGGAAGACCGATTTTATTAAATTCATTATTAAACCAGGCCAACTCAGTATAGATCTAAAGAAGATTAAGGCTATAGTAAATTGGCAGGAACTAGAGAACGTTATATAGTTAAAATTATTCCTAGGGTTTTGTAATTACTGCAGAAGGTTTATAGCATAGTAGTTAAAAAATATTAAGCTATTTACGCAGTTAATAAAGAAAGAAGAACTATAGGTATAGGGGGAAGAGTAAAGAGAACTCTTTAAGAAAGTCAAAAAGTTGTTTACCTAAGAGCCAGTTCTTAAGATCTATTAACTAGGACTAGAGATAGTTGTAGAAATAGATACATTAGACTATATACTAGGGGCGTGCTTTATATAAAGGCATTAAGATAAATAGCACCTAGTAGTATACTATAGTTAGAAGATAACACCACCGGAGTTAAACTATAACATCTATAACAAGGAGTTATTAGGTATAGTTGCAGTATTAAAGGAATAAAGAGCATTCTTATAAGGCATAGAGAAACCATTTATAGTTAAGATGGATTATAAAAACCTAATTGGATTCCTAATAACAAAGGAACTTAACTAAAGATAGGTTAGATGGGCAGAGATGCTTGCGGAATACTATTTTAAGATTTAGTATACTAAGGGTACAGATAATACGCGGGCAGATGCTCTAAGCCATAAAGCTAAACTACAAAATAAGGAAAAGCCATTAGGGGCTTTATTGCGAAAAGATATAAACAGATTAATTAGGTATAATTACCCGAAAATCGCAGCAACTTAAAAAGATAATGAACTAGAGAAAATCTATAAGATACCAGAAAGCTTTTAGGCATAAAGAATTCTAGAAGTATAGCTAGAAGATTTACAGACGGATATATACAAAAATTGAGAAGTAAAGTATATCCTAAAAAGTATAGTAAAGCAGTTTATAGAGGACTTCTATAAGGGACTAACCTAAGGATATAATAGAGCTATAAGCTTAGTGTTAAGACTCTAGGAGGAGTACATTATTAACGGAATCTGGAGGATAGCTAAAAAGGTTATAAAGGAATATCTAGATTACTAAAGGAATAAACTAATAAGGCATAAGCTATATAGAGAGCTATAACCTATTAAAATACCAGAGAGACTATNNNAGGTTATATTATNGNACTTTATTATTAAGTTACNAAANTTAAAANANCCTATTACNNGANAAGATTATAACGCGATCTTAGTGATAGTAGATAAGCTTATAAAGTAGGGATACTTTATAGCATGCACAGAAGAAATCTCAGCAGAAGATGTCGCTAGAATCTATATTAAAGAAGTGTTCGCAAGATATAAAGCATTAAGTAAAATTATATTAGATAGAGATTTAAGATTTATAGCAGTATTCTAGGAAGTATTTTTAGTAGAGCAAGGAGTTTGAGTAGTAACTTCTACTATATATTATCCGCAGACAGACGGTTAAATAGAAAGGTTAAATTAGACGCTAGAGCAGTATCTAAGGCATTATATTAATCATGTATAAAACAATTAGGTATCGCTATTACTAATTATATAGTTTATATATAATGCAACACCTTAAGAAAGAATAGGCATATTACTATTTAAAGCAAATTATGGATATAAGCTGAGAATATCGTTATTACTACAGCAAGTAAAGAAAATAAGTAGTACAGCTAAAGAGAGAATAAAGACATTAATAAATCTTTATATAGACCTTATAGAATTAATAAAGAAAGTATAAAAGAGAATAAAAAAGTACTATAATGCTAAGAGATCTAAGGGACTAGATCTTAAGGAGGGAGATAAAGTATAGCTACTATATAAAAATTTCAAGAGTTAATAACTAAGCAAGAAATTGGACCATGTCAGACTAGGACCTTTTAAAATTACACAGAAGATTTCACCGGTTATATTTAAGTTAAACCTACTAGCTAAAATAAAGATCTACCCTATATAGCATATTGTAATACTAGAGCTAGTATATGGGAATATTAAGCCATTAATCTATAAAGTAGATACGTATAGAGGATAAGAAGAAGACAAATGGTAAGTATTAAAGATTATTAATTATAAGGACATTAACAACAAAATATAGTATGAGGTTAAGTGGATAGGCTATACTAAGACTACCTAGGAGCTACTAGAAAATTTAAAGAACGCTATAGAAAAGGTATAGGAGTATTAAAAGAGATTAGGTTAGGCAGTATTAATAAAAAAGGATCGCCAAAGAATAAGTCACCTAAGGGGGACCTAAGAAGAGTAGTTACTAAACTACTTGGATCTATTTCCTTCTCTATTAGAAGAGAATCCGTTCTTTTATTACCTAGTTCCTATAAACCTTATTCTATAAGTTTTTACTCCTTAAAACAAACCTTCTTATAAACCTTCTTAAGACAAAGTAGATAAGTAAATGCCGCAATTTAAGTATCTAAAGCCTTCTATTCCGTATTATGGGAACGTTCTAACTTAGCAAGGGCTTACAATAGTTCACCATCTAGCCGTATAGTAGCAGATTAAATACAAAACCCTAAGATAAATTAATTAGGGAACTAGATAACTATTAAGAGTAATAGGTTGCGTATATTTAGTATTAAAAGTAGAGCGAACGTCACAGGACAAATAAATATTCGCTTTAGTACACTCCGCGTAAGAGGATGGTTATTATAAAAATAGGTTTGCCAACATAATATAAACTAACCCCTTTTTTAAATAATAAGAACACGGAGACGGTATAATCTTACTAAGAGATAATATTGCAGTAATAGTGCGAGCACAACGTTGGGCGTATAAAGAAGAAATTACTTTAGGCATAATAAGCAATAATATTAACCAAATTAATTAAACGGATATTATACCTCTAGTGAACAACTTAGAGATATTTCAGATCTTTAAGGACGAAGATAAAGAGGAGGGAAATAGTATTACGGACGCTTTAAGTACAATATTATAACTACTTAAAGAAGAGACAGAAGAAGCTAGTTAGTTAATTTAGGTATAGTCCGGAATAGAGCCAATAGAACTATATAACGAGGAATAGTAACTAAGGTTATATAATATGCTACGTATTAAATAAGAAAAACAAGAGGAACTTATATACCTTATATATAAGACATATATCACGTATAAGAAGGATTTTATAGGAGTATGGTTGTGTATTTAAGGACCCTTAGTCCCTACCTAGATAGTTCCTTCCTTATAGTAATTCTCAGAATACAATTGGAGTTAATCTATTGGGCAACCACTCCACCAGTTGTTATTACGTTGTTGACTTTTATACTTGCATTTCCTACACACCTAGCCCATTGACAAGCCCATCGTAGTTCTTGCTACAAGGTTCCGTTACACTTTAGTAAAGGCATTTTTAAGGTCTTAGAACGCCTTCTTATAGTTAGGCGTCTAGGTAAAGCATAGGTACGTTTTTCTTCCTTTTATAAAAAGGCCCTTTATTTATATTATTGCTATAAGTGGTGCTACTATACCTAAGAAGTTATATATAAATTTCTAATAGAAGTTAATAAAACTAAGGAAGGCTTATACGTCCTTAATACAGTTAGGGGCTTACTATTTAGTAATTATGCGTACCTTCTTAGGGTCTATACGGACACCCTTAGCAGTAACAATTAGTTTAAGGTATTTTACTTCTATAACTAAGAATTTGCACTTCTTTAAATTAATATAGAGTTCTGCTTCCCTAAGGCGCTATAGAACCTTTTAAACGTGCTTAGTATACTTAGAAGGGTTATCGCTGTAAATAAGTATATTGTCTAGGTACGCCAAGTAGAAGTTATTAAGGTAGTCCCGTAAGGCGTTATTAATATAGCTTTAGAAGGTGCTTGGGCCGTTATATACACTAAAGGGTATAACGGTATATTTAAATTGGCTAAAGCGTAATGCGAATGCGGTTTTCTATTTATTACCTTTCTGTATTTAGAGATAGTTAAAGGCAGCAATAATATTAAGCTTGGTATAGATTTTGGCTTAACTAAGCCGCTTAAGGGTCTTATATATAAGCGGTACTGGGTATTAGTTCTTAATTGTAATAGTATTAAGTCCTCTATAGTTAATATAGAATTAAATACCTTCTTCTAGCTTCTTAGTAAGAAGGATAGGGGCGGCTGCTAGTAATATGCTAGGACGAATAAACCCTTTATTAAGGTACTTGTTAATATACTTTTTTATAACTAGAAGTTTGTCTTTTAATATTAGGTAGGGTCTCCTATAAAGTAGTATTTTTCCTTATTTAATATTAATGGTATAGTTGTTAGGTTAGTGTAGGGGGAGTATATTTACACCCTTTTATAGGTACATATTAATAAAGTCATGGTACTTCTTAGGGAGGAGCTTATGGAGTTCCTTATTGGTAAGTCCCTTTTTAAGCTTTATAAACTTCTTAAAGTCTAAGGTTAAGAGTTTATTAAGTTTTACGAGCGGGTTGTCCTCTAAAAGGTTTACTAAATCTATTCTATTACTATAAAGGACGTAATTCTGTTCTTTATTAAGTTTATATAGCTGTAAGTAGGAGGCCGCTATAATAACCTAGCTTTTCCTTTATGCTATATAATAGAAGGCTACGGCACTAACGTAGTAATAGTTAGTCGTAGGTAGTATAATTAGAGGTTCTTTAGGTTAATATCCTAGGGAGTAGGTAGAAGCGGCTAGGCTATACCCTAGGCAGGTCTCTCTATAGTAGTTAGAGTTAAAGGTTACTTCTTTTTTCTTCTAGTTAATAATAGAGTTATATTACTTAAGCTAGTTTATTTTAAGAATAATAGGGTAATTAGTAAGTGGTATAATATAGGCCTAAAGCTCTTCTTAGTGTCCGGTTATATTTAGGTAGAGTTATGCTATATAAGTAATCTTTTATATAGTATAACTACTGTTAGCAAGTTGTAGGGCGTGGGCTTTAGTAAGAGGTAAGGTTAGTAGGTTATATTTACGCACGAATTAGGTATCTATAAATTTATTAATAGCTTTGCAGTTAATTATAGAACGGTCTTTATATTGTTTTTTAGCAGTTATTTCTATTATAGGTAAAACTATCTATTTCCGTCCGTTTATTCTTACTAAGTTATTTATTAAATAGGCCGATATATAGATCCCTCTATTATTAGGGTGTCCTAGCTCGCAACTTAGGGCTAGAACTAAGCATTTCCCGCTACTTTTACTACTGCTACTTCTTTATCTTATATGGTAATGGTGTATAGCGAGGTATTTAGTGTTTAAGGTGTAAAGTTAGGTATTAGGCGGTAATTACTAAACCTAGCTATTAGGCAGTTCGGGTTTTCGTAATAATAGCCTTCTTAATAGTATTTATAGCAGTACCCTAGCTTCTAAAGTAGCTTACACTCTTTATCTAGGAGTTTACGTAGAAAGGTTAGTATAGAGAGGTTAATATTAGCTCTAGTAATAGTATTAGTAGTAGGTGTTAGTAACCTAGTATATATAAGTATAGTTAGCCTAAAGGGCTTTTATATAGGAGCCTTTAGGTAAAGGTTAGTAGTAGAGATCTAATTTAGCCGTTATTTAATCTTTTATAGGGCTGCCACTATACTATAAACGTTATTATAATTATAACTAGCGGCAACGTAACTAAAACAATAGGTAACCTTTTTTAAGGAGGTCTTCTTAGTCTTTAGTATTATCTTAAGAGAGAACTTTAGTATATTTCTGGAACTTAATATAGAACTCGTTAAATGACTTAGTGGGACTTATCTTTAGGGCGCGTAGTTTAGCTTAACTAGTAGCTACTAGGTAGTAGTCGCGATATATTAAATTAAGATCGTTAAGGACCTTATAGTAGGACTGCCACTTTTAGGGGCTATTAGTCTCCTATTAGGCGAAGAGTCTATTAAATAGGGTACCTTTTATATGCCCGATAATGTAACTAATCTTAGTATCCTCCCTAGGAAAAAGGTAGGCGCTCTAAGTTAGTTTTTTGCGGATTTATATCTTCTAGTAGCTATATTCCTTACGGTCTCCCTAAAAGACTAGGGGATTAGGGTATTATATATTAGACCCCGCAATTATAGCTTAAGTTTAGTCGCTATTATAGGGGTTATCCCTATTAAGTAAAGCTGCTTAATGCTAACTTTTAGCTAAGTATTAGGTAGGTAAGGTTGCTAAAGGCGTAAAGACTTAGGTAGTGTAGTGTGTAGTAAAGAGGTACTTAGCATTATTACGGATATGCTCATTAAGCTAAGACTATAGGTATTTAATTATACCCTCCTTTTTAGTAACCTGGGTAATAAGTATAATCTTAGCTTTTTTTAATTATTAAACGTTGCGCTTAGATATATAGAGGTTATCTTTAGTCTTTTAGTATATGTTATTAGCAAGTACCTTACTAGCTTATAAGTTTTAGATAATATTATAATCTTAGGCAGTACGTAGTTTAGCTTATATAAGCTTTAGATAGTAGTTCTATAAAAGGCAATAGTATTTATTAGGTTCTCTTACTACTATTTATATAAATATCTTAGCATTTTATATTTTAATCTTAATAGGTAACTACCCTTCTAGTTACTTTTCCGTGGCTATATAATTAATAAAGGATAAAACATCGCCAGTATCTATCTCGTTAAGGTTATTACTATAGCCACCTATACTAATAGGGGTGTACCTATCCTGCTAGGCTAGTTAACTCTTATTATCTTTAAGGTAGTACTAGGTACTTAGGGGTATTTATAGTTATAACTCTTTTAAGCCGCTAGGCTTACCCTTAAGGGTTAAGGCTAGGGTTAATAAATTAAATTCTCTTAGGATTAATTGGCGTTGTAGGTTAAATTAGGGTATTAGGTTACTCTTTAGGCTTAATATAGTGGCTAGTAAGGAATATTATCTTATTATTATAGTGCGAGGGTTGCTTATAGATACGCTATTTCTAGCAGCGCCTATAGTATTATAAAGATATAGAATTGATTATAGGCTAGGTATTAGTAGTAAAAAAAAGGCGTAATATAATATTATAGGGCGTGGAATAGTGGCTGCTAAACGTATATATTTAAGGAGTCTATAAGACATTACGCAATTAATCGTAAGGATTAAGGGCGTAGAAAGGTGATAACGTGTTCTACTACTTACCTAGTAATACTAGTCACCTAGCCACCCTACTAAAATTAATACGCGTTTTTGTATAATTGCTCCACTATAACTAAATAAATTTAATTAAAATCTAGCCTATAGCTTCTCTAGTTATTAGTATATTAACGCCTGTTATAGCCTTAGATATGGCAATTTAAGTATATTAGTAGTGCGCGCTAGCGCACCTAAGCAGCCTCTCTTTAGGTCTTCTCTACCTTTATATTATCTAACGCCTTAATTAAGCGCTAGCCCTCTTAAGCTTGTAGAGCTCCTCCCTATACAATATACCTTTAGCACTGCTATTACTTTTGCTTTTAACGTTAATTTGCTATATAAAGCTCTAAATTCTCCTTTATAAGTATAACTGCTAAATACATTATTATCTAGTATCCTTTAATAAGTTAATTAATTGCTTGGCTAGGGCTTTATAACTAGCGCTAAAGTAGGTTATATATAAGCCTTGCCTACTACTTTAGCTAAGTAGTAGTATATAGTGTTTCTGACGTCTATTAAGGTGCTAGGCCGTTGGCTATGCCTAGTAGAGAGGGTGTCTTTAGGACTGGAAGCGACGATAAGACGCGCTAAGGGTTATATGGCAGTAGGCCTATAGCAAGAAATCCACTTCTAATATTCTAATTTAAGAAGATAAATAGCCGTACCTTTTTATATATCTATAGAAAGTTTTCTTTATTAATATAGTGGATTCCTTAGCGGGTAAAGTTAAGCACCTCTTGTCCGTACGCGTGCTTAAGAGAAGAGTAGTAGCTTATATTAAGTGGCTAAAGAAGGTATAAGGTATGCGCGGGCATACAGAGCGTAATAATCTTATTTGCAGTATAGAATTAATCGAATTTAGGTATTGCGTAGCTACCATAGCCATTAAAGATAAGGAGGTGGTAGACTCCCTTTATATAAGACTGCGTACACTTATTAAAATACTAAATCTATTTATACCCTAGCTCATCTATAGTCCAGCTATTATTACTAACAGCGAGTATCTAGTTAGTAGGTAGGCCTTAATACTAGCCTAACTAATGGAGCTTTCCTACTAGGATAAGAAAGGGTAGGATTACCCACCCAGTCGCGTTAACTGCTTCAATAGCTGCTACCCACTTACGATTACCTAGCTACACAGTAATTACACGGCCTACGGTATTAGAGCTAGTAACAACCTTTAAGGTTACAGCTATACCCATTATAAATCCAGTCTCGTTAAAGTTATAGGTATCTTCATTAAGTATACCATATGCCTAACGCGTCTCCTCCACAAGCTTAAACCACAGGCCTATTATCTTTGGATCCTCGCATTTCGCACGTTGCAAGTGGAATTTATAATTCCACTTTATCTAAAGCTCTGGCTAAGCGTTAATAAATTATAATACCCAGTTCTTGCTAACTAGCTATAGGGGAGGATTCTGGCCACGCGCAGCGAGTAATACGTCTACCATTCGTCGTACGTCAATGATCTAGGGGGGAAATCCGCGTTAATTGAGCTCTAGGATCCACTGAACAAGCGACTGCTCCTCAAATGGCTGTAGCTTTCGTTTTTTGGCGTTAGATTGCGCGATTAGTACTAAGCCCTTAACGCGGAGCTAGAGGCTAGCTCAAGGAACGCTATACAACTTTACTGCCCTATAAAGGCTTAAAAACTAATTATTTTGAACGGCTTGCTTCAAAAGAGCTATTCTACCTTCTTTTTGAAGCTTCTGGAGCTTCTGTGTTGATGTCATTGTTAATTTAATTGAAGACGCGTCTCGATTTTGGTGGGGTGGCTAGGTAACTAGTGTTGCCAGGTAAGTGGTGGAACACGTTAACGTATCTTACCACTTATCCGCCCACACTAGTCATCCGCCCACTCTAAAAACCCACCAAAAATTAGAAAAACTGTACCTTAATATCTTAATAACGGCTTTATAATAAATTCTAAAATTTTATAATTAGCCTTTTATATATATTTTAGATATCTTATTAGATTTAAAAAGTAATCTATTAAGTAGCTCTAGAGATATTATATTTTAGCTTAAGATTAAGGGCTAAAACCTAATATCTTAATAACGGCCAGGCTTATTATACTAAAACTTTATTAAGAGTCTTAATATAGGTATAAAAGGCTAATTATAAAATTTTAGAATTTATTATTAAGCCGTTATCAAGATATTAAGGTGCAGTTTTTCTAATTTTTAGTAGGTTTTTAGGGTAGGCGGATAACTAGTATAGGCGGATAAGTGGTAAGATACGTTAACGTGTTCTATTAGTTATCTAGTAATATTAGTTATCTAGTAGCCCTAAAAACCACTAAAAATTAGAAAAACTGCACCTTAATATCTTAATAACGGCTTAATAATAAATTCTAAAATTTTATAATTAGCCTTTTACGCCTATATTAAGACCTCTAATAAAGTTCTAGTATAATAAGTCTGGCCAATATTTAGATATTGGGTTTTAGCCCCTAATTTTAAGATAAATTATAAATATCCGTGATATCTCCAGAGCTACTTAATAGATTATTTTTTAAATCTAATAAGAGGTCTAAAATAGGTATAAAAGGCTAATTATAAAATTTTGGTATTTATTATTAAGCCATTATCAAGATATTAAGGTGCAGTTTTTCTAATTTTTAGTGGTTTTTAGGGCTACCGGATGACTAATATTACTAGATGACTAATAGAACACGTTAACGTGTTTTATCAGTCATCTAGTAGCCCCAAAAACCACCAAAAATTAGGAAAATCGCATTTTGATATCTTAATAACGGCTTTATAATAAATTCTAAAATTTTATAGCTAGCCTTTTATACCTATTCTAAGACTCTACTCTAACTTTAGAAGTAATTTATTAAGTAATTCTAGAGGAATAGCAATTTAGCTTAAATTTGGGGGCTAAAACTTAATAAAGCTTAATATCTTAATAACGGCTAGGCCTATTATTCTAGAACTTTAATAGGAGTCTTAGAATAGGTATAAAAGGCTAGCTATAGAATTTTAGAATTTATTATAAAGCCGTTATTAAGATATCAAAATGCGATTTTCCCAATTTTTGGTGGTTTTTGGGGCTACTGGATGACTGATATTACCGGATGACTGATAAAACACGTTATACTACGCGTGGCTGACGTAAGCTGTACGCGAAGCGTACGCGATGGCACGGGGTTCCGCTAGGGAGTCTCCTATAGAGGCTCCTGCGGCGGCGTTCCGTGACACCTAATTGCGTTAAGTAGAATAATAATAATAATAACTACATTAGGTACGAGATATGGTAGTGCTTATATTACTATACTCTTACTAAAGGACGTCTTTGCCACAAGTATAAGATCTTATCGCTTAAATATTAGCACCCTTAGGGCCTTAAGCTGCTCCGGACGACCGCGGTACGGATATATCTCTATAATAGCTTTATCTAGCTTACTTATTTAAAGCTTATAAGAGCTACTTATAAGCTAAGGTAGCTCCCTCTATAGGCTATATAGCCATAAAGACTGCTAGGGAACCGTTTTAATATAATCCCTAGCTTATTAATCTACTTAACTAGCTTATAATTTATGACCTCTTTATCTTATTTGCTTTAATAAAGGTATTAGTAAATAGCGCTTAAAGGCAGCAGAGGGCGAGTAGAGGGTTAGATAGAGGCAGGGAGGGCTTAAATACGTTATAATAGGTAGATCTTAATAGGTTTTAATTATTAGACTATAGATATAATAAATAGAGAGTGGGTAGTTAAGATTAACGCGTTATTAGTACGGATATTGCTAATTATATACTTTAGCAATCCGCGTTATGGCTATTTTAAAATTAATGTTAGGAGCGAGAAAGTAGGGAGACTTCTTATATAAACCATTCAATTCGCTAGAGCTTAGTATATAATTAATAGATTTTTTAAGCTGCCTAAACTCGTTAAAATAATAAGTAAATATCCGTAATATTAGCTATGCGGATATCGCGATATGCGTTACAAACGTCAGCTAAAGTGTCTCAGACCATACAGGGACAGATGGCCTAAACTGGTTTAGTGCCATCGGGCCGGATTTATCCGGTCTCCCATTATGGTCTGAGCATGCTGAGACAATGGACGCAGGTGGTTCGTGGGTTTGCCGAGGCTGTCACTGCCCCCACAGCACTGCCCTTACATTGTCGGTGCCTTGCAGGAGTTCCTCGCGGGGAATTTTACACCAATAAGAAAGCCAGATTGTATGGAAACGTGGAACTTCTTAATTTTCCTCTTTTATTTGCCGCAAAAGTGTATTAAAAACAAGCCACAAGCCACCCAACCCCCTGCAACGCACCGACAATGTACATGTACAATACTTTCGCCAGATACCATGTCCATGCCCTTACCTGCCCCGAAAGCAGAGGGCACGACGGCGAGAGCACAGGGCGGATGAATGAAACAAAGCGGCATAAACAAATGCTGATTGCCGTCCACCGTCATATTTCTGTTCGTGTTACCGGGCGGCGTAATATAAGCGCCCCACCAGATCCCTGCCAATCTGCACATGTGTCTTGGAAATCAGTGTTGCGACATTTGTTCATCCTCCTTGCCTGGACACCTAAAAGCCGCTCTCATACCTCATGTCGAAAACAACCATCACCTTCAAAACCACCAACCCTCCACCCTTAACTACCCTTCCTGCTCGTTGTCCCCGTCCCCGTCTTCTTATCCACCGGCTGCAAGAGATGAGACATTGCAGGAAGGACCACCCCTCATGCTTGCTCCGCGAAGACGTCCCGTGCATCTGCTCGTAACTGTCACTTTCTTCACCCTCCTCTTCTTCTTCTACCGCAAGGCCGCCCGCGAAATCTACCACGCCCAGTTTCCCGGCTCAACTCGCTCCAAATCTCTCACCGAAAACGATCGTGCGAATGCGACGTTAGGCTTTGGCGCCGTTGTGGTTGTGTCTAAAGATGGCTCCAGCCGGCGCCCGCTTCTGCTGCAAGCCGCCAACGTCACGAATATCCTTCTCACCATCCCGAGCCAACCACAGTGGACAGACGAAGACGTGAAAAAATTCAACTCGTCGGAAGAGCCGCGAACCGGCCCAAGCATCGGTTCTATATATGCCTGGCTCGGGCATCATAATGTGTTGCGGTGGTATGAGTTTCTCCACTCTAGGCGTGTCTGCAAGCCATATAAATGCCTTCATGACCCCCACAACCCATGTCTCACCAACTGATTTTCACCACCTCCCAGGTTCCTCGACTCGGGCCTCGAAACCGTACTCATCCTCGAGGATGACGTCGACTTCGACATCCAGCTGCGGTCCCTCCAGATCCCGCTCGCCGCCCGGGCCGCACGCTCCAAGATCCCGCCGGCGCCCTGGAAATCGACCCTAACGGGCAAACCCAACCCACACTACTGGGGCGATCCAGCACACTGGGACCTGCTCTACCTAGGCCACTGCGGCGACTACTTCAAGCCAATCAGCCACGGCGTCGGGCACGTCCGCGCTGACGACCTCGCCGCCCTACCCCACGAGCTCTACGTCGACCCTACAATGCCCGCGCGCGCCGACCTACACCCCTTCACCGCGTCGCTCTTCGACGCCTTCCGGCTGCCCGAGCAAACGCGGGCCTTCCACCGCTCCCAATTCCCGCTCTGCACCTTCGGCTACGCCGTCACCCGCCCCGCCGCCGAGCGCCTCCTAACCGACCTCGCGCCCGCCTCGAACCCGTCCGCCGAAAGACACCTCGCCGGGGCCTACGACGTCGCGATCCTCAGGGCCTGCCGCGAGGGCGAGAAAACACCCTCCCCGACCCCGCCGCGCCGCCGCAACCCGCACCCGCACCCCAACCCGGCCCTCCGCCACAAGTTCGCCAGCCCCGGCCTGCGCTGCTGGTCCCTCAACCCGGAGCTCTTCCACCACATGCCGGGCAGTAGCCAGATCGCCCAGATAGCCATCGAGGCCGAGCGCCCTGTCGGCACCCCGCCTGTGGATGCTGCGGGCGCGGAGCAGGCGCGGGCGCGCAACGAGACGAGCAATATCCGCTGCGGCTTCTGGAGCGGGGCGTTTGCGTTTGGGGAGGGGGATTCGAGCCGGTTGGAGTATTTGCGCGAGGAGGTCGGGCGGAAGGGGAGGTGTTTGAAGGGCGGGAGGGAGAGGAGATGGGCTGCGAGGTGGGCTGGGTGGTGGGCGAGTTGAGAGGGCGGGTGGCGCGTGAGGCGGCCTGGAGCTGACCCGGCCTTTGTATATTTGGGACTCATTCGGTTCGCGGCATTCTAGAGGGTTTAGGGGCAATGAAACGAGGAGTTATAGATTGGGGGATGGGATGGATGGGATGTTTGGGTGGAGGATTCGCGACAGCTGGTCTGCCTGATGTCCACCCTATCTGACGCTGTGCTCTCTCCTTGGTTTTATACTCATGCTTCTTTTTCCTACGGCTTTTCTTTTGGTTATATATCCTCTCCGGGCAACAGGCTTGTGCGCGGTGTGTATATTAGTGGAAAAGTGGGATACTGCTACCTTCATAGAACGTGCACTTGGCGAGCTGGATAAGCGGGCGGGTTTTGTGCATGATTGTTGGCAAACACGGACGATGTAAGACTTCATGCAGCTCATGGTTAGCGGCAGCTAATGTGCAGCCAGGGAGGGCGCGCGGAAGGCGGATGTAAGCTACAGCTAGATGAAGCGGGAAGTCTAAAAAGGCATATTTGTTTCACGTAAAGTCGTATACGCGCTAATACGAGAAAGGGTTCTGCAGCCTCGCGCGTCCAGAGGGCTGCGGACTTGGCGAACGGGCGAAGGTCGCACGGAGGCTTTGTGCGAGGACAATGCTAAGCACAATGCTAAGGGCGAGATTCGCGCACAAAGGGACAATACCCCTGGATGTTGCGCCGCTACAAGGGGAGTGGGCAAAGATAGGATATGCCATCAGGCATCACAGTTAACCTGTGGCTACTCTTAATCCGTAAGCACTATGCATGTCCAGAGGGATGGTTACACTGTTTTGAATCACATCCATCACAACACGAATTAGAGATCATCAAACTGCAAAGATAGACTATAAGCCACTTACTACATCCATACGGGAGACAAGAGATAGTCAAAAGAGGGGATATAGTTGGCAACACCCATTCCCCGCGCCTGCATCTAGCTTCCAAGCCCACCCCTCAAGCCTGGCGCCCAAAAGAAGTCTAGAAACCAGAACACCAGTCCGGGGAAACCACGCCCTTAGAATAGTAGGAGCAGAGCAAAGCAAAAGCACAGGTGATCCGGAACTCCGTCGCCAGGCCATAATAACAGCAAAAATGAGAGTATCTTTAATGATATCCATGGTTGAAGGGACAGAACATAACCGCGCAGTATCTGAACACCATAACTAGGCTACTAGGGGATGAACAGATAGTTGGAATGTGAAATGAGAAGTGGAAGGGGCACACAGTCGACAGGATCGAATTGTTCATACCGAATCGCAAGCACAGTTAAGCCCCGATCCCGCGTGTCGGAGGGCTCAGACAGTGCGTAAATAATCCAGCTTCCATCAAGCCATGGCGTACAAGATCTGCGATTGTCGTTGGGGGAGGAAGAGAAGAAGACCGGCGTGCTTCGAGGCAGAGCGCCGGGTCTTGGGTCTTGAGCAGAATCATGAATTGAGTGCTGTTGGCAAAAGAGAAGCTGAGGGAGCAAGTCTTAGGCGTCCTAAACAGGCGCTTTACATGACAGTGCAGCCGTATCCGTTGATGGGCGTAGCCTCGAGTTGGGCCTCAGCAATGGGAGACATGTTGATTGAGTTGGTTTTGAGGTTTGTTAAATCTAGAAATTGAAGTTAGAGCAAGCTTTTGACGGATTTCGTGTCGTGCTTGAGTCTGGTAAGAGCGTACTTGTAAATGGTTGTATGTTCTGGTGGCGGAGAGAAAACGGCGTCCGGCGTCGTTGAGTGAGATATTTATGCCCGTCGTGACAATGAAATTGGTTCCTGGGTTCGCTGCGGTTGAATACCTTGATTTGGAATAAAGAAAACGGGTTGAAGCTTGTACTTGGTGTTGCAGATGATAAGTTGAAGAGATTGGGGCGAGGTATAAATAGGTGGCTGTTTTCCTTACCATTGTACCCCTTAGTATTGTTCTCAGCCCACGAGAAAGCCTAGCTGCTCGTAACTTGCCACAACACTGTGCTTTCCTGTACGTTCATTGTCTTCATGAATAAACAGGATGACACTGGAAGGTTTAACTCTTTGATGTGTTCTAACTCCTTAATCCAGGCACTAGTTGCTCGAAGGAACGCTTCCGCTTCCACTCGGTGTCCCCAGTGATGAAGACCTCATGATAGCCACGCTCACCGTTAGACTGTGCGCCTCTGTGGAGACGAATAAGACCTTTTAGAGCGGCGCAGTCTGCTAGAAGCGTATAGGAGACCAGACAGAAGCGCTAAGGCAGCTTCTATAAAATGAAAAACTTGAAGTATGTCACCAATCTCTAAGCTAGTGTCAGGCCTTGGTAATCTTAACAATCCTCAATGCACTTAGCAAAACAAGAAGCTACCCTGATGGCTACATATTCAAGGGTACTACTGATGAGAGGAGATACGGTGAACAATCCGACAATGACAAAATTGAGTTTACACGGGAAACGCATCATTAATGAAAATGGCCAATCACACTACATGATCAAACCGACGACCATTAACCACATAGGAATTGCTCGAAAATGAGATGTCATTTAGTGAGTCATTGGGCCTGAGCGGGTTCCAATGCCCGAAGAGAGAACAATACTAAGGGATGCTTTGAAGAAATATATCAGACCGCCGAAGCCCATCCCAACAGTCCGGTTCAGTGAACTTTTGGTGAAGCATGGCTTCTCCGTCTGGAGTGACACTAGATATCCTTGGCCCATAATGCAAGCCCGAATAGCTGCTGTTTATCGAGGTGTTGAAGAGGGAGCGTCGTTTCGTTAAGATTGTTGTAGAGGAAGGGCGCTAGACTCAATGCAGCAAAATGTATCTTGGTGTTCGCCAACCTCAGCCGCCGAACTTCTCCGCCGAAGATCATCGCGCTCCAAAGAGCCTGCCAGTTTCCTCGCAAAATTCAGCATGGTTGTGTTCTAGGTTCGCAGATTGAAGCAGAAGAATCTGTATTGCTTTGCCATCATAAGGTTCTAGGGCATGGTAACACCTTCTGCACGCCGTTCAATCGATGCTTTCACATGCAATATCTTAAGACATGACTAGTGTCCACCGGAATTTGAGGCTATATATTGTCCTAATTGGCGCTGCCAGTAGGGCCGGTCCTTTTGGTGCGAACTAGCGGTTAACAACTGTATGCTCTTGTTCTGGTTTCAACCTAAAGACGATATCTGTATGATCATACAGTATATGAAGCAATGCTCTCTTAATGCAGATAAAATCTACGCATACAGACAGAACAGGACAAAACCCTAATCTAAAGCATCAAATCTTCCACTCGTACTTTTTCTTGATCATCGGCAATATATCCAATTCGTACCGTTCGTAGCTATGCCCCGGAAGATCTTCGATCACGGCACGGAGGTCCATCTCTTCAGAGTCTCCTCCAAGAGTGTCCAAGATTGGAGACTTAAGCTCTCTTAAACGCCGCACGAACGCGCGTTTATACGGCGTGTTCTCGTACATCTCCTCGACTTCTAGACGATCTTCGGTCTTAAAGTGGCCTGCGGGCCACGGTGGTAGATTGGAATACTCTCTACCGTCTAAGATCCCTGGCAGGCCGCTATTGAAGTCAAGAGGGACCGTGATGATTTGCTCCCAGTCGATCAAAGCGGCTGCCTGGTCACAGGAGCCGACCATAACATTGCTCTCTGAGATATCCCAGTGGCGAAGGTAGGTGGAGTTGGGGCCGAGTGACTTCTGTCCGATAATATGAGATATCGCTTTGTGGAGACCGCAGCCGAGTCGGTGGACATCATCGAGAGACTCGCTGGACCATACTGTAGGACTCTGGCTGGCTTCATGGTCTTTTGCAGCCTGACGGAGCATAGCGATAGAATTCTCGTTTTGCAATGCATCCGCCTGGATCTGAGCATCGATAGTATCGGAGCCAATCAGCTGGGTGATTCTTGAGACCAGATCTCGGCCTAACTTGTGCTCTCTTCTTAACTCCCGAAGCTCCTTGATACGGTCTACTGCAGATTTATCTCTCGAATTCCATACAACTGCCGCAACTGCCCAGATCCATCGACCGGCTTCAACATCGAGCTTTCTCTCTGTGCTCATATCGACCAGCAATCTTGCTATTTCATCTTCCAACTTCCTCACTTCCTTCCGTATCTGCGAGGCTCGATGGTTGATGTCTAACTTTTCATCCCTCAACTCAAGCTCTCGCACCCTCATTTTTTCCCTGAACTCCACCTCTAGATGAGGCTCATCTTCAACCTTGAATTTTGTCTCCGGATCATTTGCTTCTGCCAGCTGAACTTCAAGCAACGCATGATAGCATTCAGCTAAGCTTCCGTACGGGCCGTGGAAGACCTCATACTGTGCCCGCTTGGCTGGCATAAATGTCTGATAAACGATAGGCCCCAGCTTGAACTGTCCGAAGTCAGGCGAAGTACGGTCCCACTGGCAGTACAAGCTGCCGATTCCATCGAACGTCAACTTGGACAATTGATCCATCCACTCGGCAATCTTCCTTTTGACCTCAAGCTTCGCCCCGGTCGACATATAATCCGCCGCATCCCCGTAGCTTTCACCCTGGATTTTCTCCATCAGGATCCACTCGAGCCCGACCGCGTTGTTCATGGAGGAGTCGAAGGCATAAACTCTGGGAACCGGGATAGTAGTGTTGATGCGAACATACTCCATGGTAGCGACTTCACTCTGCACCTTGTACCAAGGCACAACCGGTAGCGCTACTCGAAAAATACATTCATGTCTCGCTCCCGTTTGTTCGTCAATCGAGCTGACTGTGTATGCCTTATTCCATGAACCTTCGGTAAGATACTCGACAGTGATGTCGGCATTCGGAAATCCGCAATGACCCCAGAACGGCTGGACGGCCTCTTTAATACGCCCCACATCAGGTTCCATTACCCACTTGGGATCCCAATGCATCTGACCATCAGTATTCCATGCCATTACACCCTTTTGGCAGTCCACAGGATTTTCGGGCGGTCCTGAGAAGGAAACACAGATTGGGATCTGCACATTGTTGTGGGTATCGAGGGGAACTTCAGCGTCATCTTCGGCAATGCCTATGTGTCGAACGAACTCGTCTGTAGATTGATCTTTACATGGTGCCAAGAGGCCTCCTGACGGTCGCAACGTAGAAGACGGTTGCGATCTACATTTGGCTGACACTGTGATTTCATGTGAGAAGCGAGAATCGAAGTGATTGATTTGGGGAGCTTCGAAAGGTCCAGTTGCGTCGATTGCTTTGGTTGAGCTTTCCTTGGTAGATGATGTAGTCGATGCAATGCTGGACTGTCTTGAACCAATCATGGCCTCTTCAGTTTGTTGAGCTGAGGATTGGGAATACTCGACAAGTGTGTCGGTGAATTCTAAAACTGGTTGAGCTATCACCTGATACGGTAGCGTTGGAACAGAATTAGGGTCCTCTCCAGTCTGAGCTTGTCCCCCTGATTCTATTGATTGGTATCCTGAGTCGTGTGACAACATCTTACGAAGACTGTTCTGGATGTCCGCTTCGACAAATGTGATGCCAGAGTCGCTCGGGGTTGCCATTTGGTTTTCGACTTCGTCCGAGTCAGTCATGAAAGTATCTGCATTGCTAGGAGATGCGAAGCTGTGTCCCTGAGGAACGGATTGCCCTTCGTTCTTCGTATTACGAAGTAGGTGGGAACGAGGGCGATGCGTAGTGTATCGGAAGGGCCTCGCGGGTTTCGACTTCAGATTTCTCCACGTGGAGCGAGGAATGACAGCATTTGATCTGTCCAGTAGGACCCTGTCTAGGACTTTCGTATCTCTGGTTCTAATATTGCTGGCTTCGATTTCACGGGCTTTGCCACCGCTAAGACTATCGCTAGGTTTTTGGATGGTCTGCTTGTCTACTTTCGACTTCTCGGTGCTGGTCTCCTGGAGCTCCCCTAACTTCCGCTTGAAACCCATGATAGACTAAGTGGAGGTAATTAAAGATTAAGGAGTCGAAGGTGTTTCGATAAAGAGATTGGGACCAAACTGCACTTGGTGTGATCGATATGGGTTGATGTTGGTTTCTGATGGTTTTGGTTGAAAGGATGAGGCAGAAAAAGTGTTTGGAAAAAGAGCAGTCGAGAACCTGGAGAAAAAATCTGCGTTTGGCTTCTGACTCATAAAAAAAATTGTATTGATGTAAACGTCTGAAAAATGGCGTGGTGGCTATCATTTATTCAGCCACCGGCCTTCTTCAGTGCTCTTATCAATAAAATATGTTCAATACTGAAAGATATTGAAGATTGAATATTTTTAAGGTTGAGGTGGCAAAAATAAGGTAAATATACCAGCAAATGACTCTCGGGCCTCCTTACAATATGTGCGCATTTTAAATTTGTTAGGTTAACCCATAGAAATTTAAAATTACTAAATATTAAATTATATCTTGCAAGCCACCGCGCACAACATCGTCAATTTTGACGATTTTTGCAACCCCTGTACTGTCGACCGTTGACCACCTTGTTGCCTACCACCCTCCTTGTTGTCTGCACCTACCTCGTGCATATATAGTTTCTTTTCTTACATATTTCCCAGTCAACGCGTACACTCTACCTTTGATCAACGCCATGCCTCCCTCATCTACCAACGTAATTGAAGACGACGATACATCCTCCTCTGCCACTCCTGAGCTCGACCCTGATCGGTTTACCCACTCTGGCGGCGACGACAACGCGTCGAGCAACTCTACACCAAATACACCAACTGTAACCACTCGTAAAAGACGCCAGTTAGCTGACCGCATATCACTAGGGAGTAGCAATATTAAACGTATGGAGTGCTCAAAGAGCCGGCTACTAAATAATAACACCACCAGAGGTAGGCTTATGGCGACGAATGTAGTACAAGAGGCTTCGGAGGCCTTGGTAGAATCTAGAGAGCAGTCACGAGAGAGCAGCTATTTTGAAGCTCTACCAGAGCCCGGGGGCGTACGGAGCCCGCTTTTAATTAACACACCATGCCAAGACTGTACCATATTCAATATTCAATATTAATATTAGTACGGCCTTATACTAATATTAAATATTAATAAGACCACTAGCCTTTTTAAGCAGAACCAAAAACTAGCTAATGAATTTTTTGCATAATAATATGAATAGCTGTAAGCACCCCAGGTTACTGCTAGCCGAAAAGGGGATTAAAGCTTTAAATCGAAACTCTGAAGAAATTGAAGGTAAATAGGAGTGGTAAAAATCCGCTTTATCCAAAACTTCCACACGAACCTCCTAATTCCCTTTCCATTTCCTTTTCCCTTAGAAATACTTCATGCATATCTGGACGACTGCCTTTACTTTTGTTGAAATATGCAATTTAAATTCTAAGTAACACCTTTAGGAGGAGAAGGAACTGTTGTCGGCCTGGTATTCGATCACTACTACATCAAGCTTAGTTTAGGGGCGCCTTTGACCCACCCAATTTATATATTTAATGAGGCTCTAGAGCCTCTTGCAATAGACCAAAGTTCCCATCCTTGATCGTCCTGTTCGACAACTATGTCACTATAGGACAATTTTTAGCAGGTCTAAGCCAGTTTAAAACTTCAAGTTTAGTACACAGAAGGAATATAATTAGCTTTACTCCATGTTTTGGGTCATCTGAGCAGTATTATACTCGTCTAATTTATATATATGTGAAAAGCAGAGATAAGAAGCCGGACAGGATCCGCACAGTAACTCTTGGCAGTAACTTTACTGTCCAAATCTTTTGCCAAGTTCAATTCTGCCAGTGTAAAATTAGTGGCTTAGAGCTTGTTTTTAGTGTTATAGATCTTAATCTTAAGGCCGTATATTAATTAATTAGCGTAGAGCCACTGCATTATAATTAAGCCATACTTAAATTATAATCTGCACCTGCATCGTAATCCTTAGCGTAGTGTTATATATAAAAACATTTAATTATAAGGTTTAGGAAGGGGTTATAATTTAATTAAATTGTAGATATTATAATACAAAGTCTCCGTAGTATAGTGGTACGGTAAGTTCTATAATTACTTTAATTTAATTTAGAGCTAGCCTAATATAATTATACTACTTTTCCTAAAGTTTTTAAATAGCCTATTAGGTTATAATATAGATGTATAGGTCTAATATAACTTAGGGCGTTAAAAATAAGATAAGAATAATATAATTAATTTAAAGCCTTGTTAATACGTGATTTAATAGATTTTTTTTTTTAAATACGCTACTAATAGGAACTAAACCCGCAACCTTCTACTACCTAATTAGGCTAAGGGCCTTAGCGGTAATATAATAAGGCTTACAAGGCTCTGTGGCGATATAACTTAGAATCTTGTTATTGGGGAAGACGTAGTCGGATTTAGAGGTTCCTATCCCCCGTTTTAGGAGGCAGTTTCTCCTCGCTTAGGCCTATATCTGTCGCCGCTTTTACGGAGGTGCGTTTCAAAAGTCTTTGCCGCCAAGAAAATTGACCACCTTGGCTCACCGCCTTCCAAATCTAGATACCCTCCCATTTGCCCTCTTCCGCTTTAGGTGCTTTTAAGCGTCTTAGTGCCTCTATAGCACCCTCTCTATACTTGTTACCTTCTTTAAGCTTAATAACCCTCTAGATATGCCTAATAATCCGCTTAATCTAAGCTTAAATCCTCTACTGCTTAATACCGCCCGCTATTCCTTTCTTGCAACCTCTCTATACTATAGCGCTTTCTTATACGTAGTAACCTCTTTATATACGGCTAGCAAGGCTCACGGCAATATATATCTCGTATAGTTTGTTTAAATTTTTATATTATCTTTGCAATTTCGGTGGCTGGGATTCCATAAGCTCTAAGAGCTACAATTTAAGCCCTTATAGCTAAATTATAGTCCTCTATAGAACGTTTAGTAGTAGATCTTTTAGCAGCTATTTAGAATATTAAAAAAAACTTAAAAGTAATGGAATTATCCTGTTAAAAACAAACTTGGTAGAACGTTTAATAATGTAGTAGAAATCTACCAGCAGAAACTTGTTATACTACCTTGGCGGTAAGCTGGCTTATTATAGTTTTCTTATCTTCTATAAGTTTTTCGATAAGCTAGTTCCTATATAAATTTTTTTATAACATAAACCTATTTTTATAACTACACCTTATATAGATTTATAATATATATAAAAGTTATAAAGAATCTTCTTAAGAAAATCTTTTATATATAAATTTTTATAAAATAGCTTGTAATTAGATAAAGATAGTTAAGCTATAGGTTAAGAATCGGCCATATTATACCTCTATATATCTTTTTAGACTTATATAAGAAAGACCTTTAATAGATAATATCCTAATATCTAAAATTGTAAAGCGGAATATATTAATAGTGTAACTTTTCGGCACCTTATACAGGAGTAACTTACTAAGGACTATAGACACGATGCTAACTATAAGCCGCTCTTTTTTATTTATTTATTTATTTATTTATTTATTTATTTATTTATTTATTTATTTATTTATTTATTTATTAATTTATTTATTTTTTATATCCGTTGTATTATACTACGTATAATACTGCGCATGCAGCCTCTAGGCTATGGCGCTATAGTTCTATATATATAAATCCTTTCTAGGCAGCTTAATATGTACTAGTAGCTATGTCCTAATAGTTTATAAACCCCTAGGAGTTTATAGTTTCCTAGTAAAATACTAAGATACTACAACTACTAGGGAATGAGAAAATGGTAAGAAAAACTATAAGAAATCCTAACCCCTGTCCCTGTCCTTTTGCAATTTATTTCTATCCTTTTGCTCTCTACTATCTTTTACCCAGAAGCCTAGTAGGAGTTACCTTCTTCTAGACTCCTATTAATTTTATTCTTCCATAGAATCTTCTACGCTAGTACTATGTACTAGTTTAGCTGCTTTAAGATTCTCACAGTCTTTACTATTAGTAAAGTGTTTTTCTTTACAATTAATACAAAGAGGGGTGGTATGCTTGTAAGGCCTGCCACTTATTAAGTAGGTAGGACAGCAGTGGTCTTTAGATAGATATGCAGCCGCATAATATCTATAGGCCCTAGTAGAGTATCTATCTCCTATATAGCCAAATTTTTGGCAGCTATTACACTGCGTAGTAGGAGAGACTTTGAGGTATTTTACTACCTTAGTAGCTGTACTTGCAATTGATATCTCTTTTTACTTAAGGATTTCTTATCTTTTTTCTTCGTTCTCTATAGTAAAAACTATGGAGCCAAATCTGGTCTATAGATCGTGTCTTTTTACACTAAATAAGATCTATCTAGGTAGTCCTTATATCCTTATATCCTTATAGGATTAAAAGTCTTAATTTCTTCTTTTAGAAGCTTAGAGCCTCCTTCTCCTAAGAAAGGTAGGGTAGGAACCCTATGGGCTATAATTTAAACCCATAGTTCTAGTTTTTGTTCTCTTTAAAAGGTAAAGCAGTTATGCTAGATTTCCTTATATTTAACTAGGAAATCTGCATTATACTCTTCTATAGTCATAAGGAGAATATTTTGTTTTCCTTTAGTTCTAGCTATAGATGCTAAAACCGGTTTTTCTACTTGCAGTTTTAATGTAAATAGTTAATTAACTTTATTTCGTATAGAGAAGGTATCTAGAGGTTAGTCCTTTTAGTCTGTAATTAGGACTAGCTTTCTTTTTTATAGCTGCTTTTTCTTACTTCTAGTAGAAGTAGAAGGAGTAGGAAATGGTAGTGACGAGGAGGGTAGAGAGGACGAAGTAAGGAGGTCCTTTTTTAGCCTCTCTACGTAGGTTTCTTTAGTAGGGGCTACCTCCTTATAGAGAGCTCTTACTTCTTTAACTAGTCCTTTTAGGACATCTTTTGTCTTTTCTTTTCCTTTTATAAAGGGATTTTCTCCTACTAGAACACTACGTGTATAGTCCTCTAGCTATTTAACTTATTCCTTTTTATCTTCTTCTTTTTCTTTTTCTAGCCCTTTATAGGCCTGGGTTAGGCTATCTAAAGCCTTTTATAGGTGTTGTTCTGGAGAAAGGGGAGAGAAAGATATACTAGGTATACCAGCCGTAAAAGTTATCAGTTTAGTTGTCTTTTTTGCAGGTTTTTGGTTTTCTTTTTCAGTAGAAGACTGAGGATGTCCTCTTTTTTCTCCTGTCCCAAATAGGCTAGGAGAAGGAGAAGGGCTAGAAAAAGTGAATGTAGATATAGGCTTATTATCACTTATTTCTATAGGTTTCTTTTTAGGCCTACTAGGCCTTAGCATTGTGTCTCTTATAAGGGGGTTTTCCTAGTTTTTACTATCCTTATACCCTTTCTCCTTACTAATCCTACTAGAAGATTTCTGGGGAGATTAGGCTAAGAGGTAGTAGGGAAACTAGCCCCTATTTTATAGTTTTGGTATTGGTGGTATTGGTAGTAGTAGTAGTAGTTTTAGTATTCCTGTCTGTGCCTCGCTTATAAGCTAGGGCCATCCTTAGAGAAATTTTTCTGTTAGGAGAAAGGGGGTAAAACGACAAATAAATCCACTTCTAGCTCGCTAGGCAATAGGAATTAGGTCTTGAAAGTTAGAAAATCGATAGTTTTTGATGGTAAGATGGGTATGCGTAAGTTTTGGAGTGTGGCGCTACCTTTTGGTAAGGTTGTATGTGTGGTAAAGGCTTTTATAAGCCGCTCTATATTAAAGGCGTATAAGAAGCGCCTTTTAAAAACTAGCTATTTTTATATAGATATACGTTTATTATAAAGGCTATAGAGAAGGTAAATATCTAGTCTCCACGCTATAAGAATTAAGTATATAATTATATATATCCTCTTTTGGGCAAATATATTCCTATCTATTTTAGAGTAATTAACCTTAAGCTTCTATACTACTATAATAGCGGGGTATACGCTTATATACTATTCCTTAGCTAAGTTAGACAACTTATCTTTAATAATTTTGTTGGAATGTATATATTGGAATGTATGGACAGGTTGCGTAGTTGTGTGTCCCTAATTAGTCATCCTTATGGTGACTCATCAACCCCCCCCTATTTAGGCACTGCGATCCTTACGATCCTCTGCGAAGGACAGACACGAATGAATTAAGAACCAGTTACCTTATATTGCAATTGCAGTACCCCCCCGGGTGATACCGACAAATTTAAATCGGGATATAGAGGTATGTATTCTAGAGAAGGTAACTAAAGCACTATAAGCGCTATATAGACTAAACGTGCTATAGAGGGACGTAGAGCCGCGTAATATACTATTAAACGACTAGTATAGTAAACTAATACTAGTTAACCTCAAACGTGCTAAGATAAGAGTTTAGTAGGCTTTAAGTATAATTATAGCAAATAAGAAGAGAAAACGCGAAGAAGAAATAAAAGGCTAACTCTAAGGGATAATTTCCTTAATAAGATGCGAACTACTAGGGCCAGAATTTCTTAATATATTAGATAATACTCTTAGATTTATAAGATAAGTTAGCAGTATATAATAGCATAAGGAGGTAAAAGGGTTTTATATAAATAGGTTTAGTAGGTACAGTCAAAACTCTTTATAACGATGCGGGTCGTACGGCCGACCGTATCGTAATACCAATGGTATTGTTATACATAGAGTCACGTGTTAGGTTAATAAGCAGGAAAAGGAGGCTGATGCGTGGCTAGGCATCCCAAAAGGGCGTAGGGCGTCTACTTCACGGGCCAAGTAGGACCCCTCCCATACAAAATCTCTACTGGTTATAACGATTTTGGTAGAGAAAACTTAACGATATTGTGAATAGTCAGTATATCGTAATATCACACCAAAAATATTTTGATTAAGGGGTGTAGATCGTAATATAGAGTATATCGTTGTAATCAAATATCGTACTAAAGAGTTTCGACTGTACTATAACTAGACCTAGAAACCTATATAACCTCTTTAATAAATAAAGCGATTAAGTCTCTTTAAATAGATAATATATATACGCCTTACGGTTTCTAATAGTAGGAGTAAAAATAGATAGTCACTAGTACTTTATAACTACCTACTATCACGGTATAAGTATAAGCGACGATAATATATAGTAAAGTAGATATTATTAAGCTATATATATAAACTGTGTAATAAGATTAAGACGTTGCGTAAGGAAAGAAGGTAGGAAAATAGGAAGAAAGGGTATATATTGTGGACTTAGTTGCTTAGTTAATATATATATAGAGCAGAATAGAGTTTAGGTGGTAGTCCTAGTAGAACTTAGTAGAATATGGCAGAATGCGGCAGATTACTATTAGATTGCCGCAGACTGCTATTAGATTGCCGTCTCGTAGTTAGTCTTAAGTTGCTAAGTTAGTAGAAATAGGTAGGCGTGTATAAGGTGTTACAAGGGTGTCCTATAATAGTACCCCCCCCTTTAAACTTAAGCTTCTGCAAGATAGGGCTATAGTAGTTCTAGGTAGAGTTTATAAAAGTCTTTTATAGCTTATATAAGTCCTATAGAGTTAACGGGTTCCTATAAGGGCTTAATAAAGCCTCTTCATTTTATAAGATATATATATTAGCATTTCCATTTATTATACTTAATATCATTAATTCTTTTAATAAAGTACTCATTCTTACTATCTACTTTAACTAGTAGGGGAGGGTCTTATATCTATCTAGGCAGGGCGTCTAATATAGGGGTAGTAGGGTAGAGGACTAACGTGTGGAATATAGGGTGGATTTTAACTATATTAGAGAGCTTTAATTAGTAGGAGTAAGAGGAGACGACCTTCTTAACTTTATAAGGGCCAGCGTTCTTCTAATTAAGTTTCTTAGTAGGTTATTTTATGTTTAGATTTCTTATATCTAGCTAGATAAAGTTACTAATTTAGTAAACTAGTGCTAGGGTTTGTTTCTTATTCGCTACGGCTTTATAGATAAATTAAGCCTATATTATTTCATTAGTAAGAAACTGTTATAATTTCTCTATCTTTTCTATAAATTTATTTGCTTTTATAACTTATAAGGCGTAATAAGCGGGGTAAATGACGTTACTAAAGGGTTTAAAACCTATTTGTAGATGCTAGTTATAATTAGCTAAGAATAGGGAGACCTTTATAGTTTTTAAGACGGAATTATTTATAGTAAACTTAGTAAATATAAGCCAGTTAATCTAGTTATCTTATAAATATAACGTGTATATCTGGATATACTATTCTATTATAGTATTTATACATTTTATTTAACTATTCGTTTTTGGGTGGTATGCTATAAACAGTAGTGCTTTAACATAGAGTTAGGTAGTTAGTTTTTTCTAAAATATAGAGATAAACTAGCTACCTTTATTAGAGATAATTATTTTAGGGAGTCCGTGGAGTTTCTATACGTAATTTAGAAATAGTTAAGTAATAGTACGTGTTAATATATTAGAGCAGGCGATTAAGTATCTTATCTTAAATAGTTAGTCTATAATTACTATAATATTTATACAGCCCTTACTTATGGGGAGGTTAATAATAAAGTTAATTAAGATATCCTTGTATCTTTAGTCCGGAATAGGTAGTAGCTTTAGTAGGCCATTATACGTCTTATATAAAGCTTTAGCTTATTAATAGATATAGCAGCTAGAGACGTATCTTCCTATTATATTATATATATTTAGCTAGTAATACTCTTATTAGAGTAGCTTTAGGGTTTTTTCTTAGCCTAGGTGGCTAGCTACTAGTAGGTTATATATATATTTAATATTATAGAGTAAATATAAGCGGCGATAATATATATAGCAAGGTAGATATTATTAAGCTATATACATAAACTGTATAAAGAGGTTAAGACGTTACGTAAGGAGAGAAAGTAAGAAAACGGGAAGAAAGGGTATCCCTTGCAACGTCAGGGTCCTTAAAGTAAGTGGTCCGTGCGTGAACACCACTTATTTCTAAGTACGGGCACCAAATTCAGCCAATCCTATTAGTTGGTTCTTATCGATAACCTAAGGACCCGAATTGACGTTGCAAGGGATATATTATTAGCTTTGTTGCTTAGTTAATATATATATAGAGCAGAATAGGATTTAAGTAGTAGTTCTAGCAAAACTTAACAGGATTTAGTAGAACTTAGCGGGGTGTAGTAGAATATAGCAGCTTACCGTTAGATTGCCGCAAATTGCCGTTTTATAGTCAGTCTTTAGTTACTAAGTTGGTAAAAACAGGTAGACGTATATAAGGTATTATAGGGGTATCCTATAACAGTACCCCCCCTTTAAACTTAAGCTTCTACGAAATAGAGCTATAGTAGTTCTAGGTAAAGTTTATAAAAGTCTTCTACGGCTTATATAAGTCCTATAGAGTTAATAGGTTCCTATAAGGGCTTAATAAAGTCTCTCTATTTTATAAAATATATATATTAGCGTTTTTGTTTATTATACTTAATGTTATTAATTCTTTTAATAAAGTACTCATTTTCACTATCTATTTTAACTGGTAGGGAAGGGGTTTATATTTATCTGGGCAGGGCGTTTAATACAGAAGTAGTAGGGTAGAGGACTAACGTATAGAATACAGGGTGGATTTTAACCGTATTAGGGAGCTTTAGTTAGTAGGCGTAGGAGAAGATAACCTTCTTAACCTTATAAGGGCCAGCGTTCTTCTAATTAAGCTCTTTAATAGGTCGCTTTGTGTTTAGATTTCTTATATTTAGCTAAATAAAGTTACTAATTTAATAGGCCGGTGCTAGGGTTTATTTCTTATTCACTACGGCTTTATAAATAAATTAGGCCTATATTATCTTATTAGTAAAGGAATTATTATAGTTCCTCTATCTTTTTTATAAATTTATTTACTTCTATAACTTATAAGGCGTAATAAGTGGGGCGGGGAATATTACTAAAATGTTTAAAACCCATTTATAGATACTAGCTATAGTTAGCTAGGAATTGGGAGACCTTTATAGTTTTTAAGACGAAATTATTTACGGTAAACTCGGCGAATATAAGCCAGTTAATCTAATTATCTTATAAGTATAACGTGTATATCCGAATATACTATTCTATTATAGCATTTATATATTCTATTTAACCATCTATTTCTAGGTAGTATTCCATAGATAATAGTGCTTTAATACGGAATTAGGTAGTTAGTTCTTTCTAAAATATAGAGATAAACTAGCTATCTCTGTTAAAAATAATCGTTTTAGGGAGTCCGTAGAGTTTCTATACATAATCCAGAAATAGTTAGGCAACGGCAGGTATTAATATATTAGGGCAGGCGATTAAATATCTTATCTTAGCTAGTCGGTCTATAACTACTATAATATTTATGCAGCCCTTACTTACAGGGAGGTCAATAATAAAGTTAATTAAGATATCCTTCTATCTTCGGTCCAGAATAGGCAGTAGCTTTAAAAGGCCGTTATACGTCTTATATAAAACTTTAGCTTGTTGGTAAATATAGCAGCTAGAGATGTACCTTTATATTATATTATATTTTATATATTCGGCTAATAGTACTCTCGTTAGAGTAGTTCTAGGGGTTTTCCTTAGCCTAGGTGGTTAGCTATTAGTATATCGTATACATATTTAAGAAGCTTAAGCTTAAGTTCGTTATAGTTAGGGATAACTAAACGGTTTTAGTAATATAAGCGGTTTCTACAAGCTTTACATTTACTTAAAGAGATCTTCTTAGAGCGTCTAACGCTATTATAGATTAGCTTAAGCGTCTCTTAAATAAACTCGTTACTTAGGTATTCATTAATTATAATTTATTTAATTAATTAATTAGTTATTTTAAGGATGTATACCGTAAGGTCTTTAGCAGAAGGGTTAAAGAGTTTAGGATAAAGTAGGGTCTAGTTCTAGTAAGAGCGCGCTTTTTTTGTTGCTAGCGCGTCTTATAAATATTAGGTTAGAGTATTAGGCTTCTAACCTTAAACGCCTAGGCGATATATAATTAAGAATTAGAAACGGGATAGATATTCTAACCAGCGGGCCTAATAATAGCTTAGCTGTTTTGTAGTTATAAAGTACTATAGGTTTTTATAGCTACTAAGGACCTTAATTAAAAATCTAGCGCCTTTTAGTTTAGGTCGCTATTGTTTAAAACATCTAATAATGGCTAGTAACTCCTTATCGTAAATCTTATAGTTATATTTAGCTAGGCTTAGTTATTTTAAGTAGTATACTATAGGGTATAATACTCCATCTTTATTATATTAAGATAGAATGCCTCTAGTAATATAGTTAGATAAGTTAGCTTCTATAACACTTATTCGGTTTAGGTCGAAGTATTAAAGTATAGGCGTAGTAGTAAATATAGCCTTTAGATAAATAAAGGCCTTCTTATATTCCTTATTAAAGATAAAGGCTTTATCCTTTTAGGTTAGAGCTATAAGAGGTAAAACTAGGGTGGAGAATTTGTTAATAAACTATTAGTAGAAATTGGCAAATCTTATAAAGGCTCTTACATCCTTAACGTTCTCGGGTTCTTACCAGTTTACAATTACTTTAACTTTCTTTAGGTCCATTTATATACTATTTATAGAAATAAAAAGCCCAAAGTATAGGACTTCTCTTTTATAGAATTTGTATTTATTTATATTTAATTATAGACTAGCTCCTTATAGGGCTTATAGGATAAGATTAATATATTTCCGGTATTCGGCTAGGTTATTACTATATATTAGGACATTGTTAATATAAGTAGTATAGAAGATATCTAGGTAAAGATATAGGGTATTATTTATGTAATATTAAAACGAGCTTAGAGCGTTTATAAGGCCAAAGGGTATTACTAAGTACTTAAATAATCTATATTGGGTACGAAATATAGTAAGCTATTTATCTCCTTTTATAATACGGAGGCGGTTAAATGCAGAGATAATATTAAGCTTTATGTAGAAGCGAGCCTTACTTAGTTAGTTTAGTGTCTCTTATATTAGCAGGATTGGATATTAATCCTTAATAGTAACGGCGTTAAGAGCTTAGTAGTCTATATAGAAGCGTAAACTACCACTAGGTTTCTTAACGAAGATTACTAGCGCGGCTATAGGCGACGAGCTTGCTCTATTAAATCCTTTACTTAGGTTCTCGTCTAAATACTTTTATAACACTTAGAGTTTATTTTAGGACATCCTATATAAGGGTCTAAATCTAGGCTGCTTTCCTTCTTTAAGTATAATCTTATAGTCGTATAGTTAGTGTTTTGGTAGCTTATTAGCTTCCTTTTATAAGAATACCTCTAGGCGGTTATAGTACTCTACTAGTACCTTTATAGCAGGGTTAGTGTACTTCTTTAGTGCTAAGGCCTTCTTAATATTAGCTATAGTAATAGCAAAGATCGTATATTTAGGTTTCTTAGTAAGTTATACTAATAGAGTAGCTCTAATTATGCGGATATTTAGGGTGCTAAGCTCGCTCAGATTATCTATAATTTCTTATTAAGGTTTAGGTTTAGTATTAGGTATGGAGTCAGTATTAAATTCGGGTTTAGGTTCTTTAAGAATCCTTTTTATAGTAGAATACTAGTCCTTCTAGTATTTTCGTGTATTAAGCTTAAGCTTCCGCTTAGCCTAGGGTGATATAGTACTTATTAATAACTTATAGAATTTAGTAGAGTTTTCAGATCCTTAGTAAATGTTAGTGGAATTCTCATATTAGTGGAATCTAGTAGATTCCTTAGGCGTAGGATGGACATTAGTGGAAATCTTACGTTGGTAGAATTTAGTGGAATTCCTAGGTTAGTAGAATTTAGTAAATTCCTCGGGTATAGGGTGGACAGTTATAGAAATTTTAGGCTAGTAAATTCTAGTAGATTTTTCAGATTTCGGTTTTAGGTTTAAGCAGTAAGTTATAAAGCACTTCTGCTTATAACGGAAGGCGGTAAATAGAAGCTTAAGGTTGCCCTAATTAATAGTCACCTTATATAGCTTTATCTAGGGTTATTTAAGAATTACTAGGTAACCTAGAGTAGTAACAAAAAGCTTAATTAGTTCTTTATAGTTTAGGTATTAGAGTCTTAGGTATACTACGTAGGTAATTCAGCCTAAGACCGTACGTTTACTATTAAATTTAAATACTTTAATATACTAGTTAAGGGGGGTTAGGGTAAAACCATTACTTACGCAAAAATCTTATTAATAAATCCTATATTACTAGCTCCTATATTAATTAGGACTTAAGCATTAGCCTATTAATTATTCTGCCAAAAATAATAGTTAACGGTTATGCTATAATCCTAAGAGTTAGAGTTCGTAACATCTAAAGTATTTAACGAGATCCTAAGGCAGAGCCGTTCTAAAGAGCGACTTAACTCTAAAACATGCCTTTTAGTGGTAAGTAAGAAGGGGTTTCTATAGAACATCGGTTATAGCTTCGCCCTTATAAGTAGTACTTACTAGATATAGGGCTAGAACTAGGTAAAGATTAGGGGCAGTAACCGGAAGATTAATGCAGTAAACGGTTGCTAGTATTAGCTGTTTATAAATTGTGTTTAGGCATAGGGATAGAGTAGTAGTTAAAGAGGTAGGAGTTACTTCTATATTTAAAGCAGAGGCCTAGCTTAATACATTATTCTTATTTAGAGGACCCTAGAAGGGCATATCCTAGGGTTTTAGTATTAATATCTATAGCGTCAGGGTGCTTAAACTAAGATAACTTAGTAAACGTTCGCAGGGCTGTCGTATTATATTAAGGAGCGTATTTCGGTATTAGGCGTAGTATATTATTATACTATTTATTAATAACGTTTGTATAGGCATTAAGAGCTCCTATTAGGGATGTTTTTAGTTTAGGGCTTAGGGATTTAATAAGGCTGTTAACTAGTACAGAGTCATTCTAGCCAGTTTCCTTTACATAATGGTTAAATTCGGAAAAGTATACTAGGAAACTTTTCGTTCCTTAAGCTATATAGTTTATTTTCCTTTAAGCAGTAGCTTAGTGGTTTAGGTTACTATATATAGCTTTAAGAAGTATAACTAGGCTTTATACTAAGTTCGGCTAAAGAGGTTTAATAAGGTTAGCTACCTTTTCTCCTAGTTAACTTAGGGCGTAATAGAGTCGGTTAGCTTTAGTTAAGTAGCAGTTAGCGTTACCAGTTAACTTATTTTTAGGCTAGCTTAGAAATAATTAAAGCTTTTATTATTTACCGGTAAATACTAAGGGGTTAGGTAGCCGTTTGGATTATTATAATATAGTAGTTAGTTTAGGGTAGACAGCTGCTATAGGTTCGGGGCTTATATTCCGCATATTTATCTCTAAAGATAGTATTTGGTCTTAAGGCCCTAACGTAAGCATCTTAAGTATGCAGATTTCTTCTTAGAGGTCCTTAATTAATTGCTAGTATTATACTTCTTATTTAGCTTATTATTAATTTAAAATGGCTTAATTATATATAAGGGCGTCTATAAAAGACTTCTATATCCCTACTAATTATTCTTAAAGTGCGGATATAATGCTAGTAGCTATTATAGGAGTTTCGGGTTCGTTCTATATATTAATAGTAGTATAGGTAGTTAATGTAATATAGTATTACGGAGTAAGTATAAGTAGTGATAATATATATAGTAAGGTAGATATTATTAAGCTATATATATAAACTATATAAGGAGGTTAAGACGTTATATAAGGAGAGAAGGTAGGAAAATAGGAAGAAAGGGTATATATTATTAGCTTAGTTGCTTAGTTAATATATACACGGAGCAGAATAGGATTTAGGTAGTAGTCCTAGTAGAACTTAGCAGAATTTAGTAAAACTTGGCGGAATATAGCAGATTGCCGTCAGATTGCCGCAAATTGCCGTCTTATAGTTAGTCTTTAGTTGCTAAGTTGATGGAAACAGGTAGATGTATATAAGGTGTCACGGGGGTATCCCATGACATTTAAGGAGCTTAAGCTTAAATTTATTATAGTTAGGTATAACTAGGCGGTTTTAGTAGTATAGGCGGTTCTTATAGGCTTTGTATTTACTTAAAGAAATCCTTTTAAAGCGTCTAATGCTATTTTGTATTAGCTTAAGCGTCTCTTAAATAAACTCGTTATTTAGGTATTTATTAGTTATAATCTATTTAATAAATTAATTAGTTATTTTAAGGACGTATACCATAATATCTTTAGTAGGAGGGTTAAATAGCTTAGGGCAAAGTAGGGTCTAATTTCGGTAAAAGCGCGTCTTATAAGCGTTAGGTTAGGGTATTAGGCTCTTAGCCTTAAACGCTTAGGTGGTATATAATTAAGAATTAAAAATAAAATAGGTATTCTAACTAGCGGGCCTAATAGTAGCTTAGCTGTTTTATAGTTATAAAGTACTATAGATCCTTATAGTTACTAAGGACCTTAATTAGGAATCTAGTGCCTTCTAGTTTGGGTCGCTATTGTTTAAAATATCTAATAATAGCTAATAATTCCTTATCGTAGATCTTATAGTTATATTTAGCTAGGCTTAGTTATTTTAAGATAGGATGCCTTTAGTAATATAGTTGGATAAGTTAGCTTTTATAACACCTATTCGGTTTAAGTTAAAGTATTAAAGCACTAGCGTAGTAGTAAATATAACCTTTAAATAGGTAAAGGCCTTTTTATATTCCTTATTAAAGATAAAGGCTTTATCCTTTTAGGTTAGAGCTATAAGTGTTACGGTGCTGTAATAAAGTAGACTAAATAACTATGTTATAGTATAAAGAGGAGAAGAAGGTGAAAGGGAGTATTGTATATAAATAGTAGGGCCAGCCGCCAAGGCGCTAGTAGTGGGCTAGTTAATAGTAGGAAATAGTATAAGATAGTATAAGATAGTATAAAATAGTATGCGTTAGGTTAGTACCGTAACAGTACTCCCCTTTCTAAAAGGTTTAGTCCCTAAACCAAATAAGTAACTTATTTTTACTATAAAGATATTACTTCTACTTACCGCTCTTAACTAAGCTAATAGCGATTTTCTATACCGGGTATGGAAAATCCTAATTAGTTAGTTTAATAAATAAAGTTGGTAGAACTTTATACCGCTACTACATAGCGCTTCTTAGCAAAAAAAACTAACTAATTAGATAACTTTAACTGGCGATTAAAGTTTTATAAAATCTTACCTACTATAAATTATCTTTATAGTCGGCTATAGTTTCGGCGTAACTCTCCCTTATCTTATACCTAGTCTAGGGGTTTTAGCTTCTTAAGGTATTGTTTATAGAACTTTAGTAGTACGCGCTCGCACCTTTTTAGGGATTCTTTAGGTTCCTAGGTTTCCTTATTATAATACTTCCACTTAATATAATATATTAAGCTATACTTATCTATTTATTTATTGTGTATATTAAGGATCTTTTTAAATTCCCACTTATCTGTAATATTGCCATTGTTATCCCTTTTAGCTATCCTACCTATAATATTATAACGTTTCTCTTTATTAATATATACTTAACTAGATATCTCTTTAGGGAATTAAAGGCGGACTTTTAAAGTATAGAAAGACTTATTAACACGGCTGTAGTCTAGGAGGTTAACTATAACTACTTCTTTATAGGCAGCTAGGACAGGATAGGGTCCGTTTTAGTTATTATTCTACTTTTTCTTAGGCTGGTTAGTCTTTATATTTTTAAGGCTAACTATAACTATATTATCCTTTTTAAATATTATACCTTCGTTTTATTTTATATTAGCGTTATCTTTATAGCGTTGCTAGAAGATATAAGCTAGGGCTTTAAGTTAGGTTAAGATATACTTAAAGCGGTTAGCAATAGTATTAGCTTATAGGTACTCCTTCTTTATATATATATATAGGGCTAATGGCTAGGGGCCTGCTGGTTTAATACCTAGATATAGGTTATAGCTATAGTTGATAAAAAAACGGTGAGATTTCCGTGGTCTTATTAACCTAGTTATTTATAGTAAACTTAGTAAGGGGGAGCTAATCTACCTAATTATCTTAGGTAAAGCTTACGAAGGCGCATAGGTACTTATTTATTGCTGTATTAACAATCTTGGTTTAACTATCCATTTTAGGATGCTATATAGAGCTAGGGCTTAGGGTTACCTTTAGGCGCTAGTTTAGGCGACGCTAGAAGTTAGAAATAAATAAGGGCAGTGCTATTTGGACACCCCCTAATTGCTAGGTGGACACCCCCCAATTGCTAGGTAGACACCCCCCCCGAATTTGGTTCAGCGCCTGCCTCAATAGGTTAGAATATCACGTGCGTTTGACTTGTTTGCGCCTGCATCACGAAAATCAAAGTGCGCGCCATGACTGCAACACCACGATTAAGTCTTAATTTCAGTTATAGTATAAGTAGTAAAGTCCAAATCTGGAACGCGCTAAGGGAGCGATTAATTAGACTGCGTAGTGCTTTACAAAGCATCGTGCGAACTAATTTAGGTGCTGCCACCTCTACTTAATACCTGTAAGCTGCCTCCCCGCGCCGACGCATGCGCCCGGTAGGACTCTGGCCGGTATTTCGCTCAAATGCTGAGGGCTCTCTACAAGTAAATCTATCGACGCGGTTGGCAATTGTAGAGCTAGTTGTAGAGCCAATTGGCCAACCGCGGTAACGCTCTACAATTGCAGGCTTTTGGATGCAAAGTTAAGGCAAATGCGGTGTTGATTTGGACGGGCGCGCACTTTGATTTTCGCGATGCAGATGCAAATAAGTCAAACGCACGTGATATTCTAACTTATTGAGGCAGGCGCCAAACCTGATTTGGGGGGGGTGTCCACCTAGCAATTAGGGGGTGTCCAAATAGCACTGCCCATAAATAAAGAGCCTTTATTAAAAACGATGGTATTTAGAGCGCTGTATAACTTATAAACAGTATAAATAAATGCTTTAATAAGTTCCTTAGTATTTAGGCTAGTAATAGGAATAAAGTGTCTTATCTTTATTAGGCGATTAATAACGATAAAGATATATCTATATATTTTGCCGTTACGGAGGCACTTAGGTAGGTTAATAATGTAGTTAATAGAGATATCGGTTTATGGGCGGACTAGTAGTTTTAATAGTTTTAGGAAACTAGGCGGTACTAAGTATAGGGTCTTTATACAGAAGCAGAGAGCGTAGTCTCTTATAAAGGTAGCCGTAAACTATAAAATACCTAGCCACTAATATGTTTAATTAAGGAGGTCTAGTATCTTAACGCGGCCTAGGTAACCCGTAGGGCCTAAACTATACGTACGGTATACAACTTCTAGTTAGAGTTTAGGTAAATTAGGGACAAATACTTAATTCCTATAGTAGATTAGGCCGTTAATAATTAAGTATTTGGATTTATTATAGCGGAGCAGCTTCCTAATCTACTTAGCCCAACGGCGTGCTTTATAGTCTTCCTATTTATATAGCGCAGCTAATATATTCCTAGCGAGTTTATTTTCTATATAGGTATTTTTAATAAGCTCCTTAAGGGATTTTTTCTTAGGCTTTAGGTCTATTACTATAATAAAGTCTTTATTGCTCTGGTCTTAGGATTCGCTTAATAGCTCTTCTAAGATAGTAGGGTTAACTTTCTTTAGTGGTAAGACAACACGGTCTTAGTGTTATAGACGTTTATTATTAGTATTAGCAGGTATAACGTCTAGAAGGCGGCTAAGAGCGTTTAGGATTATAGCTTTAGTGCTAGGCCTATAGGTAATAATAAAGTTAAATTAGGAAAGGAACTTAGCTTAGCGGACTTAGCGCTAGTTTAATTATTTTGTTATTATAAAGGTCTAGAGGTTCTTATAGTCCGTAATAATTTTAAACGGCTACTTAGTTTCTTATAGTTTAGATCGCTATTTTTTTAGTGCCTTAATAATTAATAGGAGCTCCTTATTATATATTTTATAGTTATATTTAGGGGCTAAGTGCTTAGTAGAGAAGAATGCGACTGGCTTAAGCTTATTACTTTTATTAGCTTAATAGAGCACTCTACCTAAAGCCTAGTTTAAGGCGTCTGTCTTTACTATAGTCTTCTTTATATAATTATAATATGCTAGGACCGGTATTATAGTAAACGCTATTTTTAGGGTCTGGAACGCTTATGTTTAGTTAGGGCCCTATAACTAGCTAATGTTCTTCTTTAGTAGCCTAGTTATAGGCTTAACTACCTTAGAGTAGCCTTAGATAAATTATTAGTAGAAGTTCGCGAAGCTAAAAAATTGCTATAGTTTCTTAACTAATATCGGGTCCTTCTATTCCTGTAAGGCCTACACCTTTTTAGGGTCCATAGTTATGCCATTAGTCAAAATAATTAAGCTAAGGTATTTTATTTTAGTAGCATAAAACTTAAACTTATTAATATTAATCTAGAGTCTAGTATTACTAAGTCTCTAGATAATTTTATTTATATATTTTATATGCTTAGCGCGTGTTTTTAAAAAGATAAGGATATTATTAAGATACGTAGTGTAGTAGTTGTTAAGGGCGTTATATAGAATATAGTTAATATAGTTTTAAAATATAGCGGGTGTGTTATAGAGACTAAATAGTATAACTAATATTTTATAGAGCCTAAACTGGGTAATAAATGCTATAAGCCACTTATAGCCTTTTATAATCTAGATTTGGTTAAATGTAGTAATTATATTAAGCTTAGTAAAGTACTTAGCACTATAGAGTGCGTTAAGTATCTTATAGACTAGTGGCAATAGATACCGATTCTTAATAGTAACTATATTTAGGCCTTAGTAGTTATAGTAGATTTACATACTACCGTCAGGTTATACGGTAAGGAGGAGTAGTATAGCAGCTAGTAAGGTTAATTCGCGGATAAAACCCTTATCTAGTATCTTATTAATCCACTTCTTTATATAACTAAGTTTAGTAGGTAAGAGTGGTCTATTTTTATAATACGGGGCCTGCTTTCTGGGTATAATCTTAATTTTATAGTCCTATAGTTGGTAAGAGGGCAGCTTATCTATATTTTTTTAGAGAGGAAGTGTTTAATATATTCGTGAAACTCTTTTAGTAAGCGTTATAAAATATCTTTACAGGTTAATCCTAGTTTGCCTTTTAGAAATTTCTTAATATTAGTATTAACTATCTTTTAGCGTAGAAACTTAGACTTTATTTTTAGGTTTATNTTAAGGAAGTTATANAAATAAGGGGGTAGCNCTTTACGGGCTTNNTNTATTATATAGTTGCNTTNTACTAGCNGGCGGAANNACCTTTTTAATAGGTTTAGTACTTCTATTAGGCCTATAGGCAGTTCCTTAAGCAGCTATTAATACTCTTCTTATTTAGTTAGTTCTACTAGCTCCGCTATATAGATCCTTATTACCTTTACATCTTTTTATTTATAGAACTAGGTAAAATATACGGCATAAGTATATCTAATGTCGTCTAGGTTGGGGCGTGTTTAGTTTTTTAGTGCTATAGCTAGGCTAGCACAGCTTAGTTAGCCTAGGGGGGCGGAAATAAGGCGGCGGCCCTATATGGTACGCATGGGGGATAGGTATAAGGTTAGGCGTTATAGGGGGGAGGTCTTAATTGCTCTGGTTTTGGTCTTAGCTATAACGCCCTTAGCTATTATATATGCGGTCGTATATACATATAGCAAATAACTTAGGGTTAGGTGTCTTATTGGCTAACCTAGGTTAAGCAGATGTATATAGGGGACTTATAGTTCTAGCGGTATTTATTTTTTAGGGAATAGGGCAGTGGCCTAGTCTTTTAGAATCTCTACTTAGTTTACTGCGTATATTAGCTTACTAGTATTAGGCACCTCTTTTACTATTAGCTAATAGTATCTAAGTATTGGCCGTGTAATGCGTCCGTATAGTACTACTCGGTTATAGTTAGAAATATACTATAGAAGATAGCTATAGGCATAGTAATTAGAGTTAAACTTAAGCTCTAGGGCGGGGAAGTCTACCCTTAGGTTGTTCTTTTTAAGCTAGGGCATTTTAAGAATTACTAGTATAGAGGGTAATAACTTTATAATATAGAAGAGTATAGATTTTGTATAGTAGCTAATTATTATTATTGCTATAAAGTAGTGGGTAATAAACCCGGATGGGAGTTTATTAGTAAAGTGGAGTAGTTTTAAAACTAGGAGTCTTTTTGTTATAATATTATACTTTTTTATAAGCGAGTCTTTATCTGTAAACGCTAGTGCTATACTACTAGTGTTAATAAGGCTTACTGTTTTAATAAGAACTTATAGAAGTAGGTTACGCGGTAAAAAGAGGTAGGTTTAAATAAGGATGGCATTCTTATCGCTATTTATTATTCTAAGGTTAAGTAGTAACTGGCTTAAAATAAGGTTTAACTAATCTAGTAGTATAGATCTATTTCTTTTATCCTTCTCCCTGTATGGTTCTAACCCTTAGAGGTAACTTAGTCTAAGGATTGGCCTTTTAATAGCTGAATTATAGGGCTTAGTTGGTAGCTATGGTCTTAGCTAATATATTTTAACGTGCTGGTCTTTAACGGTGTATACGTACCAGAGGGTATTTTATTAATAATATAGCTGGTTTTATAATTGGTAGTAGTATAGAGCATTTATCCATAGTTCGCGTACGGGACTATTAGCTAAGGCTATATTGGGGAAGGAAATTATAGGGGTAGGTCTTTATGTCTAAACCTACGTCCTTATCTACAGTTGCCGCCTTAATTACTATCCCCTTTATTAAAGAATCCGCCGCGGCTAAAAGGGGGTTGGCGTGGTAGCATTAGAAGGGGATTTAGGTTCTTTTAGGGGTTATAAGCATTTTTTTAGTAGCTAGGTTAACCATATGCTATATAGAGTCTATTATCTATATAATATCTTCAGACGTTATTAAGGAGACTATTACTACCGCTGCTGAACTTAACGGCGTTAAGGTTTATTAGGTCATTCTACAGTAATATAGGTTAATAGCTGCTAGCGGTATTTAGCTTAGCGGTATTTAGTTTAGTATAGTAGGTATAGTTCTATAGGTTATAAGCAAATATATCTATCTGCTTACTCTAGCCTTTATAGTTAATATCACCAATTTTGCGGCTAAGGGTAAGGGCTAGGTCCTTTATCTTAGAGGAAATATTCTTCTTAAGCAGATCCACTTTTTATTCCTTAGTCTTATTTGCTTTAATTATTAACTTATTAAGCTCTACTTTCTAGGACCAGTAGTTACGCTTACCTTGGCTTAATGTGTCTAGCTTATTTTTAGCTGCTTAGGTTATATCTATAGTTTTATAGTACTTCCTTATATATACGAACATAGACTCTTAGTTAGAGAAGGTCTATTTGCTTAAGTTGTTTAGGTATATACGTAGCATATTAAGGCCATGCTTAACATAGTTATAAGCCTTATCTATTAGCATATCTAATATATAGAGGACTTCGTCCATTAGGGTCTTAAAGTACTTTATATCCCTCTAGAAAACGCCTTAGATCTTTATTTCCCATATTTTAAAAATTTCTTACTTTTTAGTTGGTAATACCTTACCATTAAATAGGGTTAGATCTTTTATTTCGCGCTTTTTTCTACAGGGCTTAGTTAGAAAAGGAGAGCTAGTAGCGGTATTCTTGTCGGTAATGGTTTGGGTAAGTATAGTAATTGTAACCGACTACGGTGCTGCCGAGACAGCCTCAACGCCACCCAATATATTGATCGCAGATCAATATTGCTTGCAGATCACTGTTCCCATTTCAGCTACCATTTCATGTATATATACCTCTTGATACCCATAGATTTACAATCAAGTTGCTCGTTCAATTCCCACACACTGCAAAGCTTACAGTAATCTAAAGGCTTAGACTTTATATAGTCTAAGTATTTATAAAGGCTTACTGTTTGTATTATTGTATATATAGTTTAAGCGTCTTAAGGGAGTTAATTCTGTGCTAAGCTTCTTTAAGTTAGGACTTTATAGTTCGGCCTTTATTATAGACGGCTTAAAGACCGCTCTTAACGCTAATTAGAAAAGTTGTATATATAGAGAGGTACTAAAAGATTCCTGCTATGTTAAGGTCCTTAGGGTACTCCGGGCTACTCCTAATTGCCTAGGCAATATAGGTATAGGAGGTATTAAAAAGGCAGGCGAGTGCTTCGTGTGTATTTATTAATGAGGTATTATCTATATTATAGTCGCCTATTTTAAGGGATCTATATAAGGCAATTAAAGTCTATAGGGCTAGCTATAGTACTAAGATTATTTATAACTATGCTAGGGTTGTCTAGAACTTATAATATAGTGTTATTAGTCGCGCTAGGTCGCAATTATACTAGGAAAACGAAAATAATAGACTAGGAAAAAACAAAGGTTGTAATGGGGCGCAATTAGGGATACTATAAACTGTTATAGTGCTGCAATAAAGTAAACTAAATAACTATGTTATGGTATAAAGAGAAGAAGAAGGTAAAAGGGGGTATTATATACAAATAGTAGGGCCAGCCGCTAAGGCGCTAGTAGTGGGCTAGCCAATAGTAGGAAATAGTACGAGACAGTACGAGACAGTATAAAATAGTATACTTTAGGTCAGTGCCGTAACAATAAGGGGTAAAACTAGGGCGGGGAAGTTATTAATAAACCGTTAGTAGAAATTAGTAAATCCTATAAAGGCTCTTACGTCCTTAACGTTCTTAGGTTCTTACTAGTTTGTAATTACTTTAACTTTCTTTAGGTCTACTTATATACTATTTATAAAAATAAGAAGTTTAAAATATAGAACTTCCGTTTTATAAAACTTGCGTTTATCTATATCTAATTATAGACTAGCTCTATATAGGGCTTATAAAATAAGGTTAATATATTTCTAATATTTGGTTAGGTTATTACTATATATTAGGATGTTATTAATATAAGTAGTATAGAAGATATCTTAGTAAGGACGTAAGGTATTATTTATATAATATTAAAATAAGCTTAGGGCATTTATAAGGCCAAATAGCGTTATTAAGTATTTAAATAATTTATACCAAGTACAAAATACAGTAAGCTATTTATCTCCTTTTACTATATAGATGTGACGGCGCCAGAGCGCGTCACCTAGTCAGGGGTTCGCTTGAGACTTGGCATGTATATATAGACGTGGCCTTACCACCTTCTCTTACTCCTTAGCTTAATATCTTCATAATACAGCATTCGTTCACTTCATCTTGTAAGCATTCGTTTAAGTCTCTATTAAGACATTTGTTTAATAGTTCGAGCCATTACAATAGAGACGGTTAAATACAGATAATATTAAGCTTTGTATAGTAGCGAGCCTTACTTAGTTAGTTTAGCGTCTTTTATATTAATAGGATTAGATATTAGTTCTTAACGGTAACGGTATTAAGAGCTTAGTAGTCTATATAGAAGCGTAGACTATTACCAGGTTTCTTAACAAAGATTACTAGTACGGCTATAGGCAACAAGCTTGCTCAAATAAATCTTTTACTTAGGTTCTCATTTAAATACTTTTATAGCACTTAAAGTTTATTTTAGGATATTCTGTATAGGGGTCTAAATTTAGGCTTCTTTTCTTTTTTAAGTATAATCTTATAGTTATATAGTTGGTATTCTAGTAACTTATTAGCTTCCTTTTATAAGAATACATCTAGGCGGTAATAATACTCTACTAATACCTTTATAGCAGGGTAAGTGTATTTCTTTAGTACTAAGGCTTTTTTAATATTAGCTATAGTGACCGTAAAGATTATATATTTAGGTTTTTTGGCGAGTTGTGCTAGCGGGGTAGCTCTAATTATATAGATGTCTAAAGTATTAAGTTTGCTTAGGTCGTCCGTAGTTTCTTATATAGTTTTTTATTTAGCTTTAGGTTTAGTATTAGATACGGAGTTAGTATTAAATTTAGGTTCGGGTTCTTTAAGTATTCTTTTTATTATAGGATATTAGTTCTTCTAGTAGTTTTATATACTAAGCTTAAGCTTCTGCTTAGTTTAGAGCGGTATAGTACTTAGTAATAACTTATAGAATTTAGTGAATTTTTTAGATCCTTAGTAGATGTTAGTAGGAGTTCTATACTAGTGGAATTTAGTAAAATTAAGTGGATTTTTTAGGTACGGGGTAATAGTTATAGAAAATTTAGACTAGTGGATTCTGGTGGATTCTTTAGATTTTAGTTTAGGGTCTAAGTAGTAAGTTATAAGGCACTTCTACTTATAACGGGAGGGGGTAAATAGAAGCTTAAGATTGTTTTAATTAATAGTCACTTTATATAGCTTTATTTAAGGTTATTTTAGAATTACTAAGTAACCTAGGGTGGTAATAAAAAGCCTAATTGGTTTTTCGTGGTTTAGGTATTAGAGTCTTAGGTATACTATATAGGTAATTCGGCCTAAGACTATACGTTTACTATTAAATCTAAATACATTAATATACCGGTTAAGGGGGGTTAGGGTAGGGCTATTATTTTATATAAAGATCTTATTAATAAATCCTATGCTACTAGCTCTTATATTAATTAAGACTTAAGCATTAGCCTATTAATTATTCTACTAAAAATAATAGTTAATAATTATAATATAATCCTAAGAGTTAGAGTTCGTAATATTTAAAGTATTTAATAAGATCCTAAGGCAGAGCCGTTTTAAAGAGCGACTTAGCTCCAGGACCTTCCTTTTAGAGATAATTAGGGCGGAGTTCTTATAGCGCGTTAGTCGTAACTTTATCCTCATAAGTGGTACTTATTAGATAATGTGTTAGAGCTAGATAATAATTAGGGTTAGTAAATAGGGCTTAGTTAAGGTAATCGGTTGCTTATACTAGTTATCTATTTATATAATTAGGATAATAAAATACCGCCTATACTAGTTATCTATATATATATTTAGGGCAGCGGGATAGAGCAGTAGCTTAAGATATAAGCGTTGCTTCCGCACTTAAAATAAAGGCCATATTTAATGTGTTATTTACGTTTAGCAGACCCTTTTAGGGCGTAAGAGATTGTTCCAGCGTTAATATCTATGGTATTTAGGTCCTTATGAGTCCTAGGCGGCTAAGGGGCAGAGTATTAAGGTATATATTTTAGGGTAAGGCGTAGTATATTATTATATAAGCTATTAATAACATTAGTATAGGCGGTAAAGATATCTCGCAGCTTAACTCCTATAAGGGAAGCCTTTGGTTTAGGGTTTAGTAACTCTATTAGGCAATTAATTAAGGTGGGTTCGTTCTATCTAATCTCTTTAGTATAGTAGTAGAATTTGGCAAAGTATAATAGAAAGCTCTTAGAGCTTTATATTATTTTATTTAGTTTCTTTATACTATAGCAATTTAGTTAGGGTCGCTATAAGATGCTTTTCGTATAGTAACTAGTTCTTTTATAGTGCTCGGCTAAAACGGGTATATAGTTTCTACGGCATCTTCTATTAGGCGGCTTATAGCGTAATATAACTAGCTATTAGGAGTTAGGTAGTAATTAATATTACTATTTAGCTTATTTTTAAGTTAGTTAAAAAAGGAGTGTAGTTTATTTTTTTTACCTAAATAGGCGGGAGGATTAGGGAGACGTTTAGTTAACTTCTTTCTAAGGGTACTAGTTAGCAAATTTAGGGTTAAAAAGCCAGTTTTAGACACGTTCTCTTTACCTAGTGTTTATAGGTTAATACTAGTGGCGGCAAGTAGGGGTAATAGTGGGGTAGATAGTGGGTTTTAGCGGATCTCTTTAATTTCTTTTTTTCAGAGATTTAATTAACTTATAATGTTAGGCTTTTTAATAGGTAAGGGTATCTATAAAGGCTTGTTATAAGGTCTTTATTTATTTAATAGATATAGTATATAGATATTTTGCAGATATAGGGGCTTCTAAGTTATTCTATATGCTAATTAGGGCGGTATAAGGTATAGGTTTAACGTAATATAGTATTACGGAATAAGTATAAGCGACGATAATATATAGCAAAGTAGATATTATTAAGCTATATATATAAATTGTATAATAAGATTAAAACGTTAAGTAAGGAAAGAAGGTAGAAAAATAGGAAAATAGGGTATATATTATAGACTTAGTTGCTTAGTTAATACGTGCATAAAGTAGAATAGAGTTTAGGTAGTAGTCCTGGCAGAACTTAGCAGGATTTAGTAGAACTTAGTAGAATATAGCAGAATGCGGTAGATTGCCGTTAAATCGCCACAGATTGCTATTAAATTACCGTCTTATAGTTAGTCTCTAGTTACTAAGTTAGTAAAAATAGGTAGGCGTATATAAGGTGTTACGGGGGTGTCCCATAATACCTACGCAGTCGCAACTTTAAAATTACTATTTATATAGGTTAAAACCCTTATGCTATTAGTAACGCTTCAGCTAATAACCTAATTATTGCTAATAGGAGCCATGGCTGTAGGCTTGTATAGATAGTAGCATAGTTAGTTCGCGTAGTTAGTTCGCACAATTACCTACGTCTTTAGTCTGCGCTAAGGTTAATAGCTAACACGTAACTTAATAAGATAGTTTCTTGGCGTATCTATATAAACTATAACTTAGTATAAGTCCGACGCCTCTCTATAGAGCTGCCCTTTAATCCATATATACTATTTACTCTATCTCTATTAATAATAATAATAATAATAATAATTCTTTGATTAACGTCTGATACGGATGCTATCTAGCCCCACGCAGACTACTCCGTATACAAGGGAAAAGTAATATTAACGGGAAAAAACCCTTGCTGCTAGGGGGGAGGAAAAACCCTATGAGCCACCTCAGTAGGATGAAAAACCCCGTTTGCCATGTCCGCACGTAGCAGCGGCCCTGCGGGCCTACAGCTACGTCCTGTCCTCCTTGGATGTTCGAACTCCTTGGGAACCACTACTTCCTTCTCTAGCTTATCTAAGCTAGGGTTCACTACGTCCCAGCTAGGCCTTGCTACTTAATTGCTGTCTTGCTGTTGTTTCCCATATCTTGGCCATCCCATATGTGCTATCTCTTATTTGACCATTGCCATATACGCCATGCCTCCCCCCCCTAGGGCCTATTAAAGGCGTAAGGGGGATTCATCCGTTCCAATTACCGTAATACTAACAGCGGGATATGTTGTATTGGGTATCTTTTGTGCCTAGGCCCCAGCTAGGCCCTTTCTAAGGGTTACCACTCCGTTGAAAGGAGATAAGGAAAACCGTGGGTCGCAATCCAGGCTGCTGGGTATTTGGTACTTGTCAACGGCGAGTAACCGTATGCTCCGCGGGCGATCGCCCTGGGGGTTAGGAGGGGCCGTATATTTGCTCGTTCGTTTGCTCGTTCGCGATCGCTCGTTCGTCGATATAAGAGGTCGTCGATGCTTTCTGTTGGGGGTCGGGGGATGCTATCGAATGCTGTATATCCACGTTGGATCGTACAGGTGCCTTAATAGGAGAGTAGCGTAGCTGAATTGTAGAGGGCCACAGTAGTGGTTTTCGAGATCTCACCATCTGAAAATTTTTCACCACCGCCCATAACGCTCACAACCACGACCACCAGGTCCTATCGCACGCTATGCGACGTCTCTGCGTTGGCTCTGAGTCTGAACTTCGAAGACCTAGGTTCGTAGCCGTCACCACGTACAGGTACAGAGTCCGTTTTCGACGGCCTCTATTAATATATATATATTCTATTATAGCCATATATTATTTAGGGTATAGGCCGTTATAGAGCGCTAACTAAATACTTTCTATTATTAATATACTTGCTCTAGTTTAGAAGCCCACTATAAGAACTATATATCTATTACCTAATACTATACTTAATTAAGAAAAAAATAAAGGAAAGTAATATATTACTATTAGAAGAAAGTTAGAGTTTAGAGGTAAGCCTAAGTGGTTTTTAACGCCTTATATCTATAGGGCTGTTCTAGCGTTATACGTTTCTTAATTGGTAACGCACTAGTAGAGGTATATATAGAGGAGGCTCGCGGTATATTTAGTTAGATAGTTAGAGAAATTCTTAAAAGCTTTTACTTATTAATATTAGCTTTTATACTCTCTATATTTTATATACTTAAGTATAAATATCCGGTTTCCTTTATAAATTTAATTATAGCTTTAATTATGCTAATGTCTAGCTTCTAGCGCTTAATTAGGCTATTAATATTTCTACCTTCTTTTTATCTACGTAAGTAGCCTCCTAAATATATAATAGATCCTTAAATTAATCTCTATACTACTCTTTTAGTTTAATTCTTTACTATACCCACCTCCTATAAGAGAAAAGAAAGTGCTATATTAATTCTATAAGCCTATAGTTATATAACACCGTCTTTAATATATTAATTTTATAAAGATATTCCTTTAGAAATAACTTACTAGTCTATAGCTGCGTAAAATAGTAGCTTTTAAGCTAATTAGCTATTAGTATAATCCTACAGCCTTTTTAAGGTAGAGTACTATGTTAATCTTCCTTATAAACCTACCTGTATTAAATCTTCCCGCTAAAAGCGGTTCTATTATTATCTTAGCTTTTTTTAAGGCTTGCGTTATAAAATACTATAAAAGGCCGTCTCTTTATAGTAGCTTCTTACTCTCTAGTCTTATTACTACTTTAGTAAGCTTATTAGCCTTTTTATTTTTTATAAATCCTAAATAGCCTAAAATCTAGTATAGCGTAATATTATTTAGCTAAAGCTTTTTTAAAATCTCTATAATTATTTCCTAGTAGGCTTTAGCCCTCTAGCTCTATACTAATAGTAACGCTAATTATAAGTTAGAGAATATTCTTATACTAAAGGTAGGTATTAAAAAATTTACTTAGTTAATAACTATATATATAGGGTTTTATAACTAGTTAGCTGCCTTACTAACTACTAGAAGCTTTATAAAGTAAGCGTTAGCCTAATTAGAGCTTATTACCATTTTTAAAAGCGTTATTTTAGATAGTATAGTATATACACTAACTTCTGCCCTACTATTACGTACTAATATATTAACGTATATATTAACCTACCCTAGCTTATAGTTTTTAATAATAGTTTAAGTATGCTTTTTGTCCTTACGTTAGGAAAAAAATTTACTAGTATTTTTGCAGTATTTAGCAGCATTTGGCGGCCAAATGCGCATTCCGCGCACTATAACGTGTAATATATAGTATTAACTAAGGTGCGGCATACTATTGTATTTAATAATGCGGTGCAGTATACTGCTATATACTGCCGTATTTAATATTACAGTGCAGTATACTGCTATATTTAATAATACGGTATAGCTAATTACGTATTTTATACTTAATGCGCAATTAATATATAATGCCCTCCTCGCGTATTCTATATATAATGCCCTTCTTATACATTCTGTATATAATGCCCTCCTCGCGCATTTTATACATCTTACTTACTTTAAGCAAAAAGTATTACTCTTTCTATATAGTTAGTGCAAAGTAAAGTATATTATTTTTAGATAATTTAATATAATATAGCGACGGTTCTCTTCTACTTACCTACCTATCTATCTATCTACTTGCCTACCTACCTACCTACCTACCTACCTACCTACCTACCTACCTACCTACCTACCTACCTACCTACCTACCTACCTACCTACCTACCTACCTACCTACCTACCTACCTACCTACCTACCTACCTACCTACCTACCTACCTACCTACCTACCTACCTACCTACCTACCTACCTACCTACCTACCTACCTACCTGCCTACCTATCTATCTATCTATCTATCTATCTATCTATCTATCTATCTATCTATCTATACCTACCTATACCTACCTATCTATAACTACTATCTATATCTACCTATCTATACCTCCTATCTATGCCTACTATTTATACTTACCTATCTATGCCTACCTATCTATAATTTAGGGGAAGAGCCGGCCCGATTAAAGGCTTTACCTAATTTAATTAATTGATTAATTATATTGATTCGAATCGTTCTCTACGGCCGTTCGCTGGCTATATATTTAAACAGTAGTTATTTAAGGTGCCTCCCTAGAAGGCCTTAATTTAATTTGGCGATGGGCTAATATTAAAGCTCTAGTTTAATTTAATTAATTAATTAATTAAATTGTTCGCGGTGTTCGCTGGCTAGTTATTTAAACGGTGGTTATTTAGTTTTGGCGACAGTTATTTAGTTCTAGCGACGGTTATCTAGTTCTAGTAATAGTCTTCTGCTAGCTACTATTCTAGTGCCTTTCTAGGTAGGGAGGATATAAGGAAAGAAGGAAGGGTAAAAAATAAGGTGGCTATATAGGGGTATACTTAGTAGAGGTATATATAGAGGCTATTAGGAATATAGCGTAGACCCAATGCGAAGCTTTATATAGAGCCTCTATATATAGAGCTTCGTGTAAAGCCTTATATAGAGCCTCTATACGTAGAGCTTTATATAAAGCCTTATATAGAGAGCTTTATATAAGAGCTTTATATAGAGCTTCGTGCAGAGCTTCGTGTAGAACTTTATGTAGAAGTTTGTGTAGAGCTTTATGTAGAACTTTATATAGAACTTTATGTAAAACTTTATATAGAACTTTATATAGAACTTTATGTAAAACTTTATATAGAACTTTATATAGAACTTTATGTAGAACTTTATATAGAACTTTATATAGAGCTTTATATAGAGCTTTATATAGAGCTTTGTATAGAACTTCGTATAGAACTTTATATAGAGCTTCGTGTAGNGCTTTATATAGAACTTTATATAGAACTTCGTGCAGAGCTTTATATAGAGCTTCGTATAGAGCTTTATACAGAGCTTTATATAGAACTTTGTGTAGAACTTTATATAGAGCTTTATATAGAGCTTCGCGCAAAGCTTTATGCAGAACTTTATATAGAACTTTAAACATTATATAGAACTTTATGCAGAGCCTCTATATTAGGAAAAAATTTACTAGCATTTAGAATGTATTAAAAACTTACCTTAATCTAATCTTACGGCTATATTTAACTTTCTTCTAGTATATAATCTTCTAACCTAAGGACACTATCTTCTAAATCTATTTTAAATATATTTTTATTATTACTAGAGAAATCTAGTGGCTAGTAATTATCTAATAGGTCTATTTAAATTAGAATATATTCTAAATACGTTACAAACACGTTATAACTAGTTACCTATAATAGTTGGTTCTGTTTTGGAGCCGAGAGGTAAGTTATGTGGTGGGATGAGCGATTTGGGCTCGGTTGACCACGTAATCTTATATTTTCAGCTGAGGCTGCCCCGTGCAGGGATTGTGCATTAGCGCTTATGGTAGACTCACCCTTTAACGTGGTAAGACCGATTTGCATCCACCCAAATTAGCCCCCCCGATATGTGATAGTTATCGAACATGGCCTCAGTCCTGCCTCCGCGTTTTTCTTCACGCACGTGTCTTTCTCCGCAGCAGGCACAAGGCGTGGCTAGCTGGACTGGAGCTCCTCCAAGGCCTCAACCCTTTTGACTGCGATCCGACACGCATGTGGCGACGATGTTGTGCAATGCCAGACTGTGGCATTCGCCTAGCACTTGCATCTCAGAGTTCCATCCAGCTCCGCTCTCCTTTGTGTATACGGCGCCTTCTAGACCGTGGCTGGCTAAAGAGTGAGTTCTTCATCGCGTCGAGTTGCGGTGGTACTTTGTCACTAGTCAAACTTGTCTCCGCCGAGAGTGATTGGAACGATAAGGAGCATAGCCTTGATTCAATGGCTAGCTGAAGGCTCGCCGAGGACTTCCCATACGCGGCAAATCCCAAGTAATTAAGGAGGCGTAGGACTAATGCGCTTGGGACTCTTGAGCTTCTCACGTCTATATAACCTAGCCTCATCTCCCTTGGAAGAGTTATCGTGTCTTGCACTTCTTCCCGGATCACAGCTCTAGCTTAAAGCAGTATCAGACTTCAAGACACATCGCCATGTCCACCAGCCACGTTCTCATCCAAGGGATTCCTGTCCCGCCTGGTCAGGCTCCAGGTCTACGCAAGGAGTTCTCAGATTGGGCAACGCAGACCCCGGAGACTAGTATTCAAGTGTCTCTTTTTATTCGGGCGCTTCAGAAGTTCTACAACATCCCTTATGACCAGACACTCTCGTACTTCCAGGTCGCCGGTACACAGAACAGCCACCTTCCTTCAGTCCGTCCTGCTCACCTAGTACAGGCATACACGGCTATCCGGGAAACTTGAAATGGGATAATTCTGATCCCCCTTCGCACCAGAGGGATGCCACTCATTTGATATACTGCACCCACAACTTGATTACCTTCCCAACGTGGCACAGACCTTATATGTTGTTGTTTGAAGTACGTGTCGGGGTTCTATCACCGCTTCTCGTTGGACTAATGTCTGTTAGCAAACAATTTATCAGCTCATGGGCGAGGTTATTGATAACGATCTGAAATTTTACAGCGATGCCGACAAACAAGCCTGGATCAACGAATCCACCAAGTGGAGACTGCCGTACTGGGACTGGGCACTGGCGGCTAATAAAGGCAACGTACCAGCCCTGTTCATACCGGCGTCCGTGAAAATCCGTGTCCCGGCGGCGGCGGATGGCTCGCAACCAGTACCGGAGCCCGTGGCAAACCCGCTGTACCGGTATCAACTTCAGGAGAACGGCGCGCCAAAAAAAATGGGTGATCTGCCGAAACCCTATACTGTCGACAGTGTGACACTGAATGATGGCACGGTCTTGCCGGTACGCACAATAGCTCCGCGCAGTGCTACAATTATTGACTTTCTCAGTGGGCGCAGTGCTCTGGCACAAGCAGATGGGGCATCAAAAGTACTCAGGAACAGGACTGGTCTGACGGTGTCAACAATTACGAGGGCATAGCGGACGCCATCAACTCGCATGACTGGTATGGTGTAAAGCCTGGCAACGACATCCTCAAGCATCCCGTCAGCGACCTGGTCTATCGGCTCCTGTCCAACGTTCAGACGTGGGCAAACTTTTCCTCTACCGTTACTAACCCAGTCTCTAATCAAATACCTTGGGAGGAGTGGCTGTCACTCGAGTACGTCCACAATAACTTGCATGTAGGTGGTCACCGTTCATTTACTCTTGAAAGACCGACGCTAACGATGTCAGGGTTTTATTGGTGGCGACGCCTTGTATAACGGGATGGGACATATGCAGAACGTCCCATCCGCGGCTTTCGACCCGATATTCTACATGCATCACTGGTATGACCTCAGGATCGCTGCCTCGCCGCTCTAACTTAAGCTAGCAACATCGACCGCCTGCTTGCAATCTGGCAGACCTTGAATTCAGACAGCTGGTTCGCCAGCGACGCATCCCCGCCATCCACGGACCCGCTGCCTCCCTTCCACCACCAGTTCGCCTCCGGCGCAATCGACTACTTTAAGTCCGACGACGTGCGCCAGTGGTTGAGCTTTGGCTACCAATACGACGTGTTGGAGCGTAAGTCTGGCGAGAGCGACGAAGATTATGTCACGCGGATCAAGGTGTACGTCGAGACGACCTACCAGAGCACGGGTCGGGTCCTGCTCAATGACCACGACAATCTTTTTAAAGACATAAAGATCCAAGATCATACCTATGACGACTACTTGATCGATGTGCTCTACGACCGGTAAGGGAGTCCAAGCCCACACTATTCCTTTCCTGCGCTAACCTCCCCTAAGATACGCTCTCGAGGGTGATCCGTATACGATCCATTTCTTCCTCGGCGCCGTTCCCGATTCGGAGATTACCGCGGGCATTACGAGGTTCTTCAAGCACCCCAGACATGTTGGCTGCGTCTACAACTTCAGTAGCCCAATGGACGCCGTGGCGGCCGGCGGGGCCCCGCGCTGCGCTAACTGCACGAAGCAGCACGATGACGGCTTGCTCTCAACGGCGCTGGTTCCGCTAACCATTCCGCTCTACAACGCGGCCGTGGACACGAGCGTCCCAGACATCCAGCACCTTAGCCCGGACGTAGTCGGGCCGTACCTGGCTAATCAGCTGAGTTGGGTGGCGGTGTCGGTGCGTTGATCCCCGAATGTGCCGTGCGCGCTGTGACGCTTTGAATTGCTGACATTCTCCTTAGACGAGCGGCATGGTCATCCCCTGGAACCGCTTGAGCAGGACCAAGATCTTCGTGCTCAATGGCAAGGCCAAGCACTACCACGATGACGCACGGCTGTCTGACTACTCCAATTACGAGCCGATGTCCAATGTGACCCATGGCAAGGAGGTCGGCGCCTCGCACGACGAGTACTGAAGCAGAGAGGTGCTTATTCGCGCAGCAAATGGCAGACTTGGGGGATCGATGGTTCCGTAAGGTTTTCGGGGGAAGTCCTCGTTCCTGCGTCAGCCAGTCACTACCGTTTTCTCGTCCAATCCCATTCATTTCCACAAGACTCCCGAACAGTGCTTGATGCTGTGAATTATCGTTGAGATCGGCCTATTCGTGGCTGTCAGTTTATGTCCTACGTACCGACCGCAGGCCTGGTGGTGGTCTCGCAATTCACACGACCGAAACCTCAACCGTTGGAGCTTGAGTGATCCACTCGTAATACTTGACCTCCGCTATGCCCACGCGCGAGTACTCGTTCCCGCCGCTCCCGTTGAATTGACGATCATGCAGTACGCCAGGTATGAGCCTCTGGCGAGTCGCGGGATTTCTTGCCCGGCATCGTGCTGCTAATAACGTCCATGTTGTCCACGGCAAATGCATCCCGCCGCCGCGAAAGCGGATTCGGGCCCGAGTGTGTCTAGTCGTGCAGCGTGGTGATGTGTGCGCACCACAGCGTGACGCCCTGCTCGGGAGGCTCAGCGGATTCCATTGAGACAAATCCAACCAGACCGTCCCTTTTCGTCCCGCATCTCGAAGCTGTCGTTCCAAGCGACTAGCGGGATGGGGGCGGTTGTAAGTGCCGGGATCGTGGCGGAAGGGAGAGGTGTGCAGTGCGGCCTATTCTGGGCAACTTTTGAGCCCATCCTGAACGCCTTCGAGAAACTTTAGCTGGACCACCATCGCCACGGGTTCCCTAAGCGGGAAGTCGCTTCTCTCCGTAAGGGGCCGGTCAGACCGATGAGCTTATATTCTGGCATGGTGAGCCGTCTGCACCGTGAATCGCTCACGAAGACTTCTCAAGTCCTTTACGAATTTAACACGGCCTTGGTAGGCAAGCCAGGTCCCAGGATGGAAGGTTTCAGAGATTTCAAGCGCCTCTAGGCCTTTGCGACTCGACCGATACTATCCAGAGCAGATCTTCGTTCAGGGTGCCCTCCCACATCCCGAGGAAGTGCTTGGAACCGAGATAGGGGAATCTGCCGCGTGATTGCCTACGTTATCCCTCACAAGACCGACGATGGCACGAACTTGTCCGCAGGATACTTATGTGGGCTAGTAGCCCGAGTAGATCTCCGCAATCCGGAGCCAAAAGTCGCCGGTGTCGTCTACGTCAAAGTACTTCCCGCCCCCCCTCTCTTTGGGCGGTCTACATCAGCCGCGCACGTCGAATGCCGAGCTTCTCCATGCAACTTATCCGTCCAAACATCGGGGACATTCCGTCCTCGCCTGTAACTTCCGCCGAAGGGGGCGGGGGGTTCTACTTATTACCATTTTGTTACGGCGGTGGCCTGCGCAACTGTCGCCAAGGCCCTGGGCAGCCTAGTACGGTAACAAGACTACGACGTACGTTATCTCATGAATCAGACGCGCAGAAGATTTGTTCCGTAACATGGGATAACCCATAGACCCTCTTCTGGACCAATTAGAACAGCGCACTAATTTCAGCCCCCTACGCACCCCTGTCACCTGACAAAATCTTCTACGGAGCGTCTAAGAGCTTATGGGCGTCGCTTTGGTGAGATTTAAATATTTTAAAAATCAAATTTTGTGTATTTCTATAAGCAACGTCCTTACTATAAGAGTTATTATATATTTTATTAATGCAATAGATTCTTTAGGTAATTATATCTATATATTTATAAATTATAACCCCCTTCTAAGAATACTAAGGGGCAAGATACATTGTCGCAGAATGTAAGTTAGATTTCAATTTAAATGTTTTGTAGATTTTAACTAAAACCAACTAACTACCTATATCTAACTTCTTATAAAATAAAGCTACAATATTGCTATAATATAGAGGCGATAGAGAAGATAAAGAGCTTTTAGCTTATAGTATTTTAGAGATAATTAGACCTAGAGAAGTATATAAGTTTTGGCAGTAAGGCAAAATTGTAATAAAACTAGACTAAAACTNACTAACTACCTATATCTAACTTCTTATAGAATANAGNTATAATATTGCTATAATATAAAGGCNATAGAGAAGAAAAAGAGCTTTTAGCATATAGTATTTTAGAGATAATTAGATATAGAGAAGTATATAAGTGTAAGGGATATTATTGCGGTACATCGGGTTACCCTTAGGGCAACCCCCGGACACCCCTTAGACGTCCGTCAGTTATGTGCTGGAGGCACGTGCCCCTAGTATATAGTCTCCACGATCCCAGAGGCCTTATGTAACCGACTACCAGTACTACGTCAAAGACACTGCTGTATCACCTACTGTGGACTGTAATGGTTACAGCCGCCTTAATTAGCCTAAAATATCAATTACGGCTATATTGAGGATAAGATTAAGGGGTACTTGTGACCTACCTTTGTTTGTGTATATATAGATACTTTAGAGCTACATTTACAATTAAGTCGTTCATTCAATTCTTTGCACTGCAAAGCTTACAGTTATGAGCCCGGGTCGCACTACCTGCTAAGCAATCAATCTACTACCTCATTTAAGAAGTCACTACTTCTATCACCTTTGCAAGTGTCTTGAGCTTCTTTACCTACCAAACGAACGGACGATCGACCTTGACCGACGACCGTACCCGACCAACGAACGACGAACTGACGAATCAAATCAAAAGTTCGGAACGTCAAAATAAGGTTTTCGCCAAGCCACCAATTGGACCCTGCCTGACCCCACAAATTCTAAAAATGACGACCACGAACGAATCAAAAAGTCAACCTCATCCTCAACCAGCCTTCTAATTGGACACAGTGGTTCTTTATCATCCAAGACACAGCCATAACTAATGAGGTATGGCAGTACATCGACCCATCTACAAAAGACGAGCTTCCAAAGCTAAAACCACTACCAGCGGACGTACTTCCTAATGCTACATCAATAGCCAAGCTAGACCCAAACCAACTTATTGCCTATAATCAGCTCTACGCCAAATACAAGGACGATCTACGCGTACACCAGAAGAAAAAACAGGCTATAAACGATATCAGCAACTACATCGTTCGCACTACATCGGTAGCCTACCTTCTACTTATCAACGGCCTTAACACGGTACACGAACGGCTTAAAGCATTAAAGACTGCACTAGCCCCTACCTCCTCAGGTCAAAAGCACGACGTCCTCAATCAATACACGGCCCTAAAAGCCTATAATAAAAAGCAGAGCATTGACAAATGGTTAAACAGCTGGCGGAATGTCTACAAGCTTGCGGAGCAATTGGAGCTACCAGATATGCAGGGATTTAGGCCATACTATGATTTCGTTCAAGTAATTAAACCCATCTCTTCTAGTTTTGCAGGAGTACTAGAAGTAGACCTTATCAGAAAAGAACGGAAGGATGAAGACGCCCTATTTATCATTGATCTTATTAAGGAATTTAAGGAGCACTACCGCATGCAGCAGGCATCCTCTACCTCTACTGCCAATAACTCAGCCTTTGCAACTCTGCAAGGCAACTCAAATGCAGATTTAAATTCCAACGGCAATTCCAATTCTAACAGCAATTCGAAATGGCATAAGGAATGCGTATGCGGCCTCATACATCGATTTAGCGACTGCTACTATATTACTGAGCATAAGCGCCCTTAAGGATGGAAACCAAACCCAGACGTCCAGAAGGAAGTAGATAAAAAGATCTCATCTACACCTTAGATTAAACGCATCGTTAAACAGATTAAAAAACGAGGGGCGAAGAAGGACAATCAAAAGAGCACAGAATCTATAATTGATTTTAATTCTAAAACCCTACCTTCTAAAACCCCGACTAGCCATGCTGCCGTGTTTAGTACTGGTCAAACTCCATTCGAACTCCAGAATACCTAGATACTTAACCCTAGTGCAGATACCCACGTCTACAATAACCAAGAAGACTTTACCTTCTCGTACCTAGTAACAGAAGACAACTACCTGATTGCTGGCGGAAATTTCAAAAAGATACAAGCTTACGGAATAGTAACGATTACTATTAATACACCTACTAGGAAGTTAAAAATGAAGCTATTCCATATAGCACTAGTACCTACTATGTTTATAAATATTGTAGCACTATTAAGGGCTACAGATAACGATATCCATTTTGACTTAGGACGAAACTTACTCTACTGTCTAGCAACTGGCGAAATAGTATACTATGCGAAACGACTAGGGGGCCACTGGGCACTAATGCACAGAGAGCCTACCCTAGATTTGACAACTCAATTGACCTTCTTAACAAGAAGACACTAACTAAGCAGAATAGCCCGTAAACTAGTCGGAGCCACAGCTACAAAATGGCACAAAATACTTGGCTATGCAGGACCTAACGCTATTAAGCAGCTTCCTAAGCACGTTAATGGCGTAGAGCTCGAAGAGCTAATTGACGAATGAGCACCGCTCAAAATTAAATGTGAAGTTTGCTTAACATCAAAGCGCACACAGCAGATCTCTTAAAGACGAGAATACAAATTCCTAGCCACTCGACCATTTGAGCGAGTAGCATTTAATATTATTACCCTTAGAGAACCAGGGTACAACGGCAATAGATATATAATGCACTTCTATTGCACGTATTCCAAATTTAACTTTATATATACCGCTAAGAATAAGGACAAAGCTACTGTCCTACCTACCATTTGCAAGACTTACCAGCTGATCAAAATACGATTCTACTAAGACGCTATCTTCTTCTGGAGCGATGACGAACGAGCTTTTGGATAGATAGGAGACACCCTATAGACATAGTGCGCAGACGAAGGCATTACTTTTAAATGCCGAGCCCCGTATACAGAAGAACAAAATGGTGGAGCTAAACGATCTAGACGAACCCTTATGGAACGGTCTAGGGCGATGCAGCTAGAAGCTTCCTTACCCCCGTCTTTAGGACTAGAGGCGTTCCTTACTGCTAGATACGCCCTTAATTGAACCCCAAATAAGTAACTAGGATGGAAAACTCCGTACAAGATCGCCTACAGTAAGCCGCCATTACTTACCTATATGCACGTATATGGCTGCAAGACCTATACGCTAGAAAAAAGAGTTAAAAGGGGAGATAAGCTAGGTCCTTATGCGTTAATTGGACACCTAGTTAGCTATAATTTAATAAATATCTACCGAATCTGGATTCCAAGTCTCTATAAAGTCATTTAAATTAGAGACGTCACATTTAATAAGACCTCGTTCTATAACCCTAAGGGTTAGAATATTAACTACCTGCTAAGGGAAGCATTGGAGGACACCCTACAGATAATTAGTCTACTAGAACCTCTCTATAAGAATAAGTCTAAGGATAAATCTATCCTATATAGACCTACCTCAAATATAGATTAAACGACTATACCTAAATTAAACGATTCGGCAGAGCCTCCTACGAAGGATACTAAGCAGTTACCAACACCGAGTAGGACGGTATCTCTAGATTTACTAGAATCAAACGCCTTACTATAAGGACTTTAAGACGACATCCTAAATATAACTAAAGCAGTTTCTACCTAGCTAAGCTCTCTAGAACTATCTAATAGAGCAACTAATATAGCTCTATAAGCTAATAAAGTCTCGGCCAAACCTTCTGCCGACCTTATCCTACCAAAAGGATCCAAATGAATTTGACGTTAAGCGCATGCAATAGCACTAGCCAATCTACCTACCCTATTTGGTTACTACGCTGGCTTTGCTATAGGACTAGTAAAGGATATCGACTAAACTAGATCCTTATCTCTATATTGGGACAACCTTCCTCCTAAACTAAAGAACCTTAAGGATCTAAGAAAGCATCTATTGACTACTAGCTTCTAAAAGGCTATAGAAAAAGAATACAATGACCTAAAACGCTGAGGGACATTTAAAATCGTACTAAAGGAAGAGGCAAGCAACGAGCAGATCCTACTACTAAAATGGGTCTTTAAATATAAGCTTAACAGCGACGGTTATCTTTAAAAGCTAAAAGCTTAACTGTGTGTCCGTGGAGACCTACAGATTACTAAAGAAGAGACCTATGTAGTAATACTAGCTGCTCGAATATTCCGTGCTCTTATGGCTATAGCAGCCGTATTCGATTTGGAAATTTAATAGTATAACGCCGTAAACGTATTTATAAATGCTAAGCTTAGTAAACTAGTATACTGCTACTGCCTAGAAGGATTTAATTAAAATAGATATATCCTAGAGCTACTTATAGCGCTATACGGACTAAAAATATTACCGCTACTGTAGTATAAAGAGCTTACTAGTACCCTAGCTGAATTTGGATTAAAACCTATCCTAGGTACTAACTGCCTATTTACCGATGGACGACTTATTATCTTCTTCTATGTAGACGATATTGCCGTTCTATTTGCTAAAGAGGACCTCCTAAGACTGGAAGAGTTTAAAGCTAAACTACTATACCGATACGAGATCCGTGCACTAAGAGACCTATAGTGGTTCCTAGGAATTTAAATTGAATAAGATCGACCAAGTTAAAAGCTTTGGCTTTACCAAGATTTCTATATTAAAAAGATAGCCAATTAATTTAATATTTAACCAGGCAGATTTCCTAAGTTACTACTTCCTGCTAAAGAACTGATTCCGTTTAACTAGTAGACGAACCCTTAAAGGACTCTAGCCTACTAGTAACGAGTAGGGTCTCTTATACACCTCGCCGTATTTAGAAGACCTAATATTGCTAAGACGCATTCTAAGCTGGCCGAATTTCTTACTAATCCAGATTAAAGACACCTTGACGCGGCAAACTAAGCTATTGCCTACTGTCTTAGAACAAAATCTATAGCTATTGAATACTCTGGCGAAGTATTTGGAGCTTATATCTACTTTAGAAACCCTAAAGAAGAAGACGTTACCTTTTACGGAGTATTTAATATAGCATTTACGGACCATAAGGAGACTAGACGGAGCTCTTAAGGATACCTATTTATCCTATTCAGAGGCCTAATTAATTAGAAAGCAACCCTATAGCGATTAGTAACTCGCTTAACTACTAAAGCGGAGCTTCTCTCCCTATCTACTGCTGCTGTTGAGATTATCTAGTGGCAACGATTCTTTAAGGCAATCGGCTTTAATATAGAGCGTAAATTTACCCTACTATGCGACAATATGTAGACTATCCAACTGCTAAGATAAGATACACCAAAACTAGACACCAAGCTTCGACATATCGACGTATATTAGCACTGGCTTAGACAGGAAGTCTAAGATAAAAAGATTGACGTCTGATGGGTTCTAATAGATAAGATGCCTGCCGACGGCCTTACCAAGGTTCTACCCCGTTAAAAGCATGAAGCATGGATAAAGCAATTGAATTTGGTGGATATTTGATATTAAATTTCTATTCCATCTGGCAAATAATAATATCCGCAATATCCGCTTCGCGATATTCGCAATATTCGCAATATACTGTTATAATTGCCCTACCCCTTTGCTACTCCTAAAATCGTATCCAAGTTTCCTATTTTGGTATAGTCTCTATATTTATTTTTATTTTCTATAGCTTTAACCACACCGTTAAATCTAGGGGTGTGTGTAACTGACTACTAGTACTATGTTAAAGACACTGCTGTATTACCTAATGTGGACCGTAATGGTTACAGCCGCCTTAATTAGCCTGAAATATCAATTACGGCTATATTGAGGATAAGATTAAGGGGTACTTGTGACCTACCTTTGTTTGTGTATATATAGATACTTTAGAGCTATATTTATAATCAAGTCGTTTATTTAATTCTTCGCACTGCAAAGCTTATACCTTACCTCCTTAAGGATTTATCTCCTCTATAATCTATCTGTTCCTATAATTATGTCCTTATAACCCCCTATCTACAAAGTCCCCTTATATTTAAATCCTTCCTACTCTATTTAGAAGGGTAGCTGGCTTTAAGAACTAGATTATTTGTTTACATTTTTGTTTATATCCACTATCCTACCTTAAAATCTTGCGACAACCTAAATGGAAACTCTATGGACACCTTATGGAAAGCCATCGCGCAAAGGTAGGGAGGTCCCTCTAATAGCGAGAGATTGCGATAATATAAACCTTTAGGTAAGATGGCCGAACAAGCCCTAATACCTAGATGCACTAGGAGCTTAAAGACTCTTATATACCTATAGTCACCGCTAAGGAAAACGTAGACACCCTCTACTACGGCTATAATACTACTAGAAAGCAGCTAGAACCCCTCTAGCCCTACTTAGGCCAATTAGAAGATTAAGCGCTAGAGGTAACCTTAAGATCTTCTCTTAAGCTAGAAATGCTAGAGGAATATACTAATATATTTAATTAGGGACCCAACTAGAACCCTCCTAGAAGACTACCGGCCTATAATTAGTATAGTAGTGGTGTATAGACTACTTATAAGCTAAGTAGGCTTACCCCTTTAGGTAACCTAACCTAATTACTAACTTAAGACTTAAGCCTTATTAGGAAATCTATACTAGCTACTAGTACTAATACTACCTCTATAGCTAGAGTCTCTTTAAGCCTAAGCCTAGGAAGTTAGGAGCCCTATACCAACCTTCTTTAAGGAGGATATTAGGAAGCCGTTATAAGGCTTTTAGAAGCTATATAGGAGGGAGCTACTAATAAATATATTAGAAACCTCTAGGGGTAGATTTAGGTCTAGTAGAACTTAATCTAGGCTAAATAAAATCTTTTATAACTAGGCTAAGACTAAGAACTTCTTAGGGGATATCCTATACTAACCTAAGGAGGTATAAAAGACTTAGAGAGGTATCTATATAATAAGCAGAAGAAAGATATAAACTAATTAGCCAAGGCCCCTAATACCGCAACCTAACCAACTAGTATACTAACTACCTCTACTTTTATATTAACCGCTACACCTTAACTTACAAATACCTCTACTTTTACACTATCTATTATACCCTAACCTATAATAATATAGCAACTTCACGCATAACCTACGGACGAGGAGAACCGCCCTATTACTGTGACTAGTTATAGTAAGGAAATTGCAAATATAGCTAAGATATACATAGAGGAGTAGAAATACGGTAGTATAAACAAAAGCCTTAACTATAAATTAATAATATTCTATAACATTTGTAATTAAGCGGACGTACCCTAAAAAGCTTACCTTAAAGCATTCCCTACTATGTTAAAAGAACTAGCTTTAGATTACTTTTATATAAACTAACTATCCCGCCTACTATTTACTAAGGCTTATAAGCACCTTTAGAATTTCTTTAAAGGACTAGGATTTTAACGTAAGAACCTAGATAAGTAGAATACTATTATACTTATAATAGTAATAACAGGAAATATAGACAAGTCTATAAGCAAATACCTTTAATTACTAATTTATAGACTTCGCTAACTATAGCATAGCCTTAGACCCACCTTATAAACTATAGACTTCCTTTATAATAAAATCGTTACTTCTTGCTAAGGAATACTAGTATATAGATATGCAGTCTCTAACCCACTGGATAACTTTAGAGCCCTTATTAATAAACTTTAACTATCCATTATAGTATATAAGAAAGAGCATGCGGAGAAGATATAAGCTTTCTTTACGGACCGATAATTCTATAGAAGAGATAATAACTATAATTATAACAACCGTAGCAACCGTAGCAACCCCCTATATAACCGCAACTAATAGAAACTACGTTGCTTTGTATATAATAGGGAAGGATATCGCTTATAGAAATATATTAAGGAGGAGTAAGAAGAGTTTAAGACTAAGTTTAAAAATAAGTTTAAGGACCGCTTTTAGGAATAAATAAAGCAATATATTATGGACTACAAAGGCAACAACAATGAGGATAACGACTTAGATAATAAGATTACTAACGTATTTAACGCCCTAGTAGTTAATATAGACCCTAGCACCCTATTAAACGAAGACGACTAGGCTATAGCATACTATACTTTATATGGCGAGATCGAACTAAATAATGTAACTGCTATAGCTTTAGAACTGCCTAATAGAGTATATAGCTACGCAGTTATAACTATTAATACTATAATAGATATATTCCTTACTAATACAGACCCGTTTGCGTATAATACAACCTTATACTACACCTCTATATAATTTATAAATATAATAATTAATACCAGAGCCTCTAAACGTTCTATAGTAGGATATAGTTAGTTCCTTATACTTTAGAAGATCTATAAAGTATAGTTAAACGAGTCTATAAGAGGTATAGTTAGCGTATAGTTTAGAATAAGTTTTATATCTTCTATTAGTTCTACTAAAGTGGTTACACTAATAGGTATAGTAGAGTTTCACGTTATTAAAGTTAACACCCCTTTCTTACTTTGCCTAGTAGATATAGATAACTTATAAGTATACTTTAACAACCTAAAGAATATCCTAATAACCCCCTTAAAGACCGTACCAGTTGTGTGCTAATTTAGATACCCGTTTCTACTATAGAATACTTTATTATATATATTTATTATAGAGTCTTTTAACTAAAACCTATGCTACTTAACTAATATAGAATTGCGACGCCTATACTAATGCTTTAGACATCTATTAGTATAGCAACTGTGAGGTAAGGATGTGGATAGGGAGTCCAATGATAGAACAATAGGGTATATTGTACAGTAGAGACGAATCCTTAAGGGAGAAGGAGGAGTCTGAGGTGTGAGGTAAGGAAGGGGTTTCCCTAGGTATGTGCAGAGCACGTGCCTCACAGGCGAGTCGCATGCGAGTCGCCTGTGCCTCGCAGCTATATAACTATATACTCAGGTTTCACCTGACAATGCCCCCCCCTTTAAAAAGGGTCGTCCTCGATCCTTTATATGCTTAGGCCTTAATAAAACCCTATAAAAACCTTAATAAGGAAAAAATTGGAAGGGAAAGAGCGTCCTAATTTTGCGTATAGAGAGATAGGTAGTACACTTGCGCGAAGATATTAAGGAACTTTGACCGCCGGTCGAAGTTGTCTAATTGGTTAGATTTGGCTTGCTAAGACTTCCCTGTATTTTACCGAGCCAATAGTAATTTTATATACCCGGCATGGAAAATCCTAATTGGTCCATTTAACAGGTAGAGCTAGTAGCTTAATACCGTTGTCTGAATTTAGTAGACAAGAAATATTCCAAAAGCTCGCTTATATAGGCAGGTTGCTAGTACCTCGCGGGTAGGTTATAGGTTATTCGTATGCAGCCAGATTTATAGACGGTAAGGCTATATACCAGTTAAACCCGCCGCTAACCCTTGCTTTAGCCTTACGCTATACCGGCGTAGCGTTATATATACTTTGTGGGTAAGTTATAGGTTACTTATATGCAGCCAGATTAGGACAGTAGGGCTATATGCCCGTTAAACCCGCCGCTAACCCTTGCTTTAGCCTTGCGCGTTCTCTGTATAGCATATACGTAGAATAGTATATAAGTTATATCTTAGCAGCAGCGCTTGCTTTTCGCTTACGCTTTAGCTGCAAGGCTGAGTAGTAGTATACTAGTTTTGTGAAACGGTTTATAAGGATAAGGAGGTGTCTTGGCCTTAGGGAGATCCGTAATAGTTAAGTAAGTAATACCGCTAGGCTTATGTGGGGGCCTTAGGGGCTGCAGCTTACCATAAGGTATATAGCGGTGCGATTTAAGCGTTAGTAGGTATCGCAGTACCTAGGTATTTGCGGAGGTCCTTAGTAAGGCCAGACCTTATTATGCCTTAGGAGTCCTTAAGTGTTACCGGCAAGAGCTTACCCCTAAGTGGTCACGTATAGAGTATATAAAGGCGTCCCTTATACTCCATAGATGGACCAGTAACTTAGGGGTATTCCATAAGCCGTTTCGGCTAAGGTAGCTACTACTACCACTTGCCATAGCATGAGGCTCTGCGCAAAGCCAGTGCTAGTAAGGTGACTTATAGGGTTGTCGTGGGGGACCATCGCCTGGGCTAAGGGTCTAGCGCCATAGGTTAGTTAAAGTCTTAGTGAGAATAGCAAGACGCTCTGGTCCGCTGGCGCTAGGTTATTGGTGTAGTAGCACTAGGACCGCCCACAAGGTCTATAACCCACAACTTTTGTATAGCATTAAGGGTTGATTTGGCACCCATTATCGTATTAAGCACGTAGGCGGACTTTACCCTAGGGCGTATCTATCGCGATATATACCACAATACGTTCCTTTTCTCCCTATCTAGCGTTGGGTCGCGATGCGCCTGCGCAAGGTGTGCGTTTAGGGGTATGTGGTATCCGAATCTGACGTCGGGTCGCGATGTCCTGCGCACGATGTGCGTTCAGGGTATGCGGTGTCCTGGTCTTGGCATCTGACGTCGGGTCGCGATGTACCTGCGCACGATGTGCGTTCAGGGTATGCGTTATCCTAGTCCTGTTCTGACGTTGGGTCGCGATGTCCTGCGCACGATATGCGTTCGGGGTATGCGTTATCCTAGTCCTGTTCTGACGTCGGGTCGCGATGTCCTGCGCACGATATGCGTTCAGGGTATGTGGTGTCCTCGTCTCGTTCCCTGACGTCGGGTCGCGATGCGCCTGCGCAAGGTGTGCGTTTAGGGGTATGCGTTATCCTAGTCTTAGGTGGCTTGCTGCCAGTGATCTTTACTACGGCTGCTGTCTGCGTTCCTCGTGTGAGTCGCATACGTAGCGCCGGCGTCCGGGGGGTCCTCTAAGCCATCTAGCTGTTGAGTAGTCTCCCCGGGAGTTTGGTTAGGAAAGCGTCGCCTTCCTAAGGTTCTGTCCTCTAAACCTGATCCTGCGGAGCTTAAGGTATAACCGCGCTTTAAACGCAAGAATTTACTACTGCCAACTACGCGATCTTCCGTAAGCTTTATAGTGTTAAGCAGTTACTCTATACGGCGGATTTCTATAAAGAGGTCCTTAGCGGTTCTTACCTGTGCAGCGAAGTTCTAGCGGAAGAGCTCTACTTATAGGTAGGTTAGGAGGCGCGAGAACCAAAAGTCTACCTGTTAATTAGGGTCAACAAAAGGGGTGTATAAGAAGAGGTCCTCTAAGCTATGTATATGGGCTAAGAAGGTGTTAAACTTCTAGTTCTCCTTTATTACAGTTATATAGTATATAGTAGCATTTTTAAAGCGTCTTACTATAGGGTTCTTAATCTGGTCTTGTACTATAGTCTTAAGTTCGTCCCATAGTAGAGGACCTTTATCTTTGGCGCCCAGGCAGCAATGCACTAGTTGGGTAACTGTCTTCTCTTTTGTAAGACCTTTAATAGCTTAGCGCGTACGTCGCTTGTAGTTGTAGTTAGCGTTGTAGATCTTAAATCGATTCTTAATTGCGGTAATCCACCGGTTAAACTTCTATTAAGTAGTGCCACTAATGTTAGGCGGTAACTTCTTGACTAGGGCGTTGAGATTCGTTCGTTGTATGCGTTCGCTGCGCGACTTATGCTCTTCGCTAGAGAGACGACGGGAGGGCTTCGTTAAATCGATAATGCTCCGTAAGTTGGCTATTTTATTGGCCAGCTTATCTAGCTCCTTTAGGTTAGTAGTATTTGGTGGGACGCTGGTAACCTTGCTAAGCTTCTGTTGAGCCCAGGTATATAAGTCAAACTGGTCTCCAGCGTTCGTAGATGTCTGATTGTCTTGAGATTCGGAAGGTCGCGTAGATTCTGCTGATGTGCTTCTAGCACTAGACCCTGAGGCGTTCTGCCGTCGTGTCGCAGGCGTGTTGCCGTCGAGCGCAGGCGTCGATCTTGTCTTCGGAGGCATCGTGGATCGCGGAAAATTGAACCGGCTATCCTCCCAAGGGGATTGGTAAGGATTTGAATGTGAGGTGAGGATGTGGATAGGGAGTCCAATGATAGAACAATAGGGTATATTGTACAGTAGAGACGAATCCTTAAGGGAGAAGGAGGAGTCTGAGGTGCGAGGTAAGGAAGGGGTTTCCCTAGGCGAGTCGCATGCGAGTCGCCTGTGCCTCGCAGCTATATAACTATATACTCAGGTTTTACCTAACAGCAACTTAAAAGAATATTAGACCGCGCTAGCTATAAAAACAATACTAATTATAAGACCCTCGAGTATATTACCCGCTACTGCTTATACTATTAAAAGCACGGAAAGTTACTAGGTAGATTTAGATTTACCTTAAAGGACGACGTTAATTTTAATTACTATATTATTATTAATATTATATATATTAATAGTAGGCCTATACTTTATATTATTAATAAAGGCACCCGTATTAGGTGAAACCTAAGTAAATAGTTATATAGCTGTAAGGTATGGGCGACCCTGGGGCAACCTAGGGGTGACTCGCCCGTAAGGTATGTGCTCTGCACGTACCTAAGGAAAACCCTTCCTACCTCGCATATAGACTCCTTCTTTTCCCCTAAGGATTCGTCTCTGTCTATACAATATACCTATTGTTCTATTATTAGACTCCCTATCCACATCTTTACCTTACATTTAAATCCTTTCTAATCCCCTTAGGAGGATAGCCGGTTTAATTTTTCTACGATGCCTCCGAAAAGAAAACTGACGCCTGCACCTGACGGTAATACGCTGGCAATGCAACCGCAGAACGCCTTAGGATTTAGTGTAGACGAAACCGCTAGAAGCACACTAGCAGCATCTAAGCTATTCTCCGAATCCTAAAACGATTAGATATCTATAAACGCTAAAAACTAGTTTAACTTATATACCTAGGCTTAATAGGAGCTTAGTAAGGTTACTAGTATCCTACCTAATACCGCTAATATAAAGGAGCTAGATAAGCTGGCTAAGAAAATAGCTAACTTATAGAGTATTATTGATTTAATAAAGCCCTTCTGTTGCCTCTCTAGTAAAGAGTACGAGTTACGTAGCAAACGTATACGCCGATTAAATCTCGACGCCCTGGTTAAGAAGTCACTACCTAATATTAGCGGTACTACTTAATAGCATTTTAACCGGTAGATTGCCGCAGTTAAGAACCAATTTAAGGTTAATAATGTTAACTATAACTATAAGCGACGTACGCGCTAGGCTATTAAAGGTTTTATAAAAGAAAAGACAATTACCTAACTAGTTTATTACCGGTTAGGCACTAAAGATAAGGGTCCTTTACTATGGGATAAATTTAAGACTATGGTCTAAGACTAGATTAGAAACCCTATAGTAAGACGCTTTAATAACGCTATAATATACTATACGGCTGTTATAAAGGAGAACTAGAGGTTTAACGTCTTCCTAGCCCGTATACGTAGCTTAGAGGACCTCTTCTTATATACCCCTTTTGTTAATCCTAAATAATAGGTAGACTTTTAGTTTTTATGTCTCCTAGCCTACTTATAAGCAGAGCTCTTCCGCTAGAACTTCGCCCAATAAGTAAGAACTGCTAAAGACCTCTTTAACGAAATCTGCTGTATAAAGTAATTGCTTAATACCACGAAGCTTGCGGAAGATTGCGTAAGTGGTAACAGCAAATTATTACGTACGAAGCGCGGTCGCAGCATAGGCTCTGTAGAGTTAGGCTTAGGGAACAGAACCTAAAAAGGGCAATGCTTTTCTAAGTAAACTTTTAGGGAGACCACCTAAAAGCTGGATGGCTTAGGGGACCCCCTAGACGCTAGTGCTACGCAGGCGAGTTAAAGGACCGTAGGCGGCCACTGTAAGGAATACTGAAAGTAGGCTAATAAAGAAAAGTTAGCTTGGGCTTTGGAAAACCTAAAGCCCTAGTAGTGTATCTCTCTTAATTATAACTAGGGCCTAATATAGAGGGAGAGAAGAAACGCATTATAGTATACGTCGCGATGGATACGCCCTAGGGCGAAGTCCGCCTATATACTTTATATAATAATAGGTGCCAAATTAACCTTATTAATTAAGATGTTGTCTGTAGGTTTAACCTACCTATACGCTACGCGCTATGTTTACGTAAACCTATTATACGTTTCCTTAATAGCAACCAGATAATAATTTGGGATGCTTATAATCTAACGGTCACTACTAGCGACTCCTAGGGTACCTCTCGCACTATCGGCCCGCAGACCTTTTAGGGCGGCTTATTTAATAGTTACGATATAGTTTTTAGATGGGATTAGCTCGCGGAAGCAGATCTATTAATTAGCTTCTGTTTTAGACAGTTTATCTAGGGTACTTTAGACCCTAAACGCCTCTAAATAGTTACCCTTAACGCTCTTCTAGTAGATATTAAGGCTGGTAAAATGGTTTATTTGCTATAGCCAGAAGACTTCTTTTCTACGCCGGTTGTGAACATAATAGAGGACCTATTATTACTGGCAGCGAGTACCTATGTAAACCCTTTGGACGTAGAGATACTGGTTATAAATATAGTAGAGGACTTGCCGTTACTAGCAGTAAGTACCCGTAGAGACCCTCTAGTGCTAGTGCAGATTACCTATATATAAGGGGGAGGTGATTAAAACCTTAAAACTATTAAGTATACTATAGCAGAGCTGTATATACTCTTAGTGCGAGTATACCTATAAAACGCATATTGGCCGCACCCTTCTCTTCACTAGCTCCTGGAAGTATACTACTATATAATAGTCGCTTTAACCTCCGTGGCCCCCGGCCTGCTAAATATATATAAGGAGGAAATTAATATCTTCTTTAATAAGCTAATAAGTATGCTACCGTAGAACTCTAAGTATAACTATACGATTAACTTAGAAGAAGGCAAGACGCCACTATAAATGCCCCTCTATAACCTCTTATAGAAAGAGTTGCAGATCTTATAGGAGTACCTAGACAGTACTCTTAAGAAGGGCTGAATTAGGCCTAGTAAGTTGCCTACTAAAGCGCCTATCCTCTTTGTACCGAAAGTAGACGGTATAATACGGCTATGTGTTAACTATAGACGCCTAAATAAGATTATAATTAAAAATTAGTACCCCCTACCGCTAGTTAGCGAACTCTTTAATAGGCTTAGCTATGTGAAGATATTTATAAAGCTAGATCTTTATAATACGTACTATAGGATTCGCATTAAAAAGAGAGACAAATGGAAGACCGCATTTAAAATACGCTATGGTTACTTTAAGTACCTAGTGATGCCCTTTAGTCTTACTAACGCCCCTATAATATTCTAGAGCTATATTTATAAAGCTCTAGAAACCCTAGTAGATACTATCTATATAGTCTACCTAGATAATATTCTCATCTACTTAAATAATAAGGATAAGTACGTTGAGCACATTAAGCAGGTATTGCGACAGCTCTGCGCTTAGGGCCTATACGCTAAACTATTAAAATGTATCTTTTATACTAAGAACGTTGAGTTCCTAGGCTTTATTATTACCCCTAGGGGTATTATAATAGACCCTAACCGCGTAAAAGCTATTAAGAAATAGCCTAAGCCTAAGTCCTATAAGGATATCCAGGTCTTCCTTAGCTTTACTAACTTCTATAGGCGATTTATTTAAAACTACTTGGATACCGTATACCCCCTATACGCATATCTTATATAGGCATATCGCGACCTAACGTTAGATAGGGAGAAGAAGAAGAAGCGTAAGTTAAAAGGGCCTATTAAATAGTATTAACCCTGGTCCTGGCCTGATAACGCGTAGTAGGCGTTCTATAAGCTACGCGCTGCGTTTATATAGGCTCCTCTACTTCGCCACTTCGACCCTAATTTACCCCTAATGGTGATTACTAACGCTTCCGATTATACCTATAGCGGTATACTTCTACAGCCTTTAGGGTAGGGAGATTAACTCCACTAGCACCTAATTACTTATTATAGTTAGAAGCTTACTAGCCTAGAAGTACGGTATAATACGCATAATAAAGAACTACTCGCTATAGTGCAATGCTTTAAGACGTGGCGCTATTACCTTAAATACGCCGCGTATATAACGCGCGTGCTCTACGATTATAATAATCTTAGGTACTTTATAACTACTAAGAGCTTATCTGCTCGCTAGGCCTAGTACGCTAAGGAACTAGCTAAGTTCGATTTTAAGATTAAATATAAGCTAGGTAAGATAAATCCTATTAATATACTATCCTGGCGCCTGGATTATACTAAAGGCTTTAAAAATAGTAGTAAGAGAATAATCCTTGATACTATACTGCCTATATTATAGTAAAAGTTGCGGGTTATAGGCCTTGTGGGCGGCCCTAATGCTATTATATTAAACTAGCGAGTAGCATACGTGCAGTATGCGAGCGACCCTTGTAAACTTGGCGCCGGCGGACTAGAGCGTCCTGCTATTCTCTCTAAGACTACTCTAACTAACCTGATAGCGCTTAACCCTAGGGAAGACCCCTTAGCCTAGGCTACAGTCCCCTATAATGACCCGGCGAGTCACCTATATATTATACGTTACTTTGCTAGCACCAACTTTGCGCAGAGTCTCGTGCTACGGTAAGAAGCAGTAGTAGCTGCTTTAGCCGAAACGGCGTTTATAGAATAACCCCCTAAGTCACTAGTTAATTTTATTTGTAGAGTATAAAAAAGGGACGCCTTTATACGCTTTATATATAATTAGTTAACCTAGGAATAAGTTTTTGCCGGTAATAAGGACTATACCCTTAATAATTAAGGACTCCTAAGATAAAATAATAAGGTCTAGGTGCTAAATTATATACTACTATAATAGGAGATCCTTAAGCGGAATTATAACAATCCTATAGGCGGCCACTATGGTTTTAACTATACCTTTAAGGTAATCGCGCGAAAGTACGCTTAGAACGGCCTTATTTAGGACTTTTGCAAATACCTAGATAATTATAATACCTACTAACGCTCTAAATTACGCCACTATAAACCCTATAGTGAGTTGTAGCCTCTTTAGGCCCCCACCTAAGCCTAGCGGCATTATTTACTTAACTTTATTACGGATTTCCTAGAGTCCAAGACTCCTAATGGCGTAGAGTATAACTCCGTCCTTATCCTTATAGACCGTTTTATAAAGCTAGTACGCTATTATCTAGTACGTAAGATAATTAATGCTACGCAACTCGTAGAACTCTTATTTAGAGTCTTTGCGTAAATAGGGCCTCTAGATAATATCGTCTTTAATAGGGGTAGTGTATTTATAAGCAAGTACTAGAGCACTATATGCTACTATCTCCGCATTTAACGTAAACTTAGCACTATATTCTACCTATAGATAGATAGTTAAACGGAGCGTTAGAACTAGGAGCTTAAGGTATACCTACGTATATTTACGAACTGGGAATAGTCTAATTGGGCCTCCCTACTTAAAGAAGTAGCCTTTGCCTATAACTCTAAGGTCTATACCATAACGAAGCGTTCCCCTATTAAGCTCGCCTATGGCTAGCTGCTAAACGTCCTAAATAGAGTCCTGGACGGCATCTAAGACGCCTAGTAAGGTAGGGAGGGGTCTAAGTTAATAAATGTTGAACTTATAGAGACGTATCTATAACGCCTGCGCCTTATATATAAGGTAGCGACGGCGTCAATAATGCACGCCTAATAGCTTTAGGTAAAATACTATAATCGTCACCACCTAGCTAAGCATTTCGCCGTTAGTGAACGAGTCCTACTCTCCTCTAAGAATATCCGCATAAAACGTCCCTATAAAAAGCTTAACTATAAGTTTATAGGACCGTTTTAGATCCTAGAGCGTGTAGGGTAGTAAGTATATAAGCTAGAGCTTCTACCTATTATAGTACGGCTCCACCTAGTCTTCTATATCTCCTTACTAGAGCCTTATAGGTCACGCCCTGGGTTTTAACCCCCGGTAGTGGAAGAGCTTAAGAAAGGCAGCTGGGAAGTAAAAGTAATCGTCGCCTACTAGGATCGTGCTAAATAACCGCAGTACCTTATTAAATGGCTAGGATGGCTAAATAAGTATAATAAATAGAAATATAAGACAGAACTTAAGAATTATTAATAACTGCTAGATGAGTACTGTAAGCGGAATACCCTAGCCTTATAGCTGAAGCGTAGGCGAAAAGCAAGCGCCGCTATTAAAATATAACCTGTATTAAAGCGGAATAGAGGATGTCTAAAGGGATTAAAGAATAAGCAATGATTGCTATAACTTATAGGTGAGGTCACGGCGTATACTAGCAATAAAGCTTAATTTAAAAAGCACCCTTCCTAAACCTAGTCCGTTACTCTATACTAGCTAGGTAGATTGCTTATATATTAGAGAATAGGCCTATTTATAACCGGGGTCTATTTAACTGGGGTTTACAACCTACTAGTAACCTGTTGGTAGTAACCTGTACCAATAACTTATACTATTTTATATATATACTATGTAGATAACGCATAAGGCTAAAACATAGGTCAGTGGCGGGTCTAATAGGTATATAGCCTTACCGTCCTAATCTGGCTGTATGTAAATAACCTATAACCTACCCGCAAAGTATATACGGCGCTACGCCGGTATAGCATAAGGCCAAAGCAGGGTCAGCGGCGGATTTAATAGGTATATAGCCTTACTGTCTATAAATCTGGCTATATGCAAATAACCTATGACTTACCCACGAGGTACTAGCGACCTACCGACGTAAGCGAGCTCTAGAATATTTCTAGTCTACTGAATTTAGGTAATAGTATTGAGCTCCACTAGCTCTACCTATTAAATGGACTAATTAGGATTTTCTATACCGGGTATATAAAATTGCTACTAGCTCGGTTAAATGTGGGGGAGTCCCAGCAAGGCAAATCTAACTAATTAGATAACTTTAACCGCCGGTTAAAGTTCCTTAATATCTTCGCGCCGCACATATGTACTACCTGTCTCTTTATACACAAAATTAAGACGCTCTTTCCCCTCTAAATTTTTTCCTTACTAAGGTTTTTTATGGGGTTTTATTAAGGCTTAAGCATATAAAGGATTGGGGACGACCCTTTTTAAAGGGGGGGGCATTGTTAGGTAAAACCTAAGTAGATAGTTATATAGCTGTAAGGTATAGGCGACCCTAGGGCAACCTAGGGGTGACTTGCCCATAAGGCACGTGCTCTGTACGTGCCTAGGGAAAACCCTTCCTACCTCGCATATAGACTTCTCCTTTTCCCCTAAGGATTCGTCTCTGTCTATATAATATACCTATTGTTCTATTATTGGACTCCCTATCTATATCCTTACCTTATAACCCGATTTTAAATAGGTAGATAGCTATAAAATATTAGCGCTAAGTATATATAGGATATATTATAAACGTGCTAGATTAATATATACCTAGGCCCCTTAGATATAATTATATATAACGCAGAAAAGAACTTCATTAGTAGAGAGTTTAAGTAATATACGGTTAATATGGGCACTACTATAAAGGGCGTACCGGTTAAAGCTTATAACTTAATTAGTATAGTAAAGCGTTACTACGGCCCTTTACAACGTATATATTATATTATTACCTCCAAGATACTAGGAATTAATAAGGATATAGCACTGTAAATAGCCTTTAAAGCAATTAATAACTCCGTAGGACTAGACGGTATAATACCTATACTGTTAGTATTTAGAGCGTATCCCTAAATAACAGAGTCCGATATACCTTTACCTATAGTAACGTAGCGTGTAATTACACTTAAGAAAGCTATAGAGGAAGTAAAGAAAATATAAGCGGAACGCTAGGTTGCAGATGCACTTAATATACGCAATAGCCCTAACACTACCACAATTTATAATCTACCCCTTAACTCTTTAATACTGGTCTAAAGAGAAGGCAATATAGGACAACCTAGATATTGGGTAGAACTATATAACCTACTAAATATTAAAGAAGAAATATATACTGTTAGCCTACCTAGCGGCCCTATAAAATTCCATAGTACTATTATTAAACTATACTTAATAGACCCTAAATATACTTAGGCCGAAGACATTTAAGCTAATAGCACCTAAGTTAATAATATCTAAATTAATAGCATTTAACCTACTATAGAAACCGTCTCTATACAGAAACCGTCCCTTACTAAAACTAAAGAAGTATAACTACCCTACTAAGGAAAAGGAAGACCCCGCAAGTATCCCCCTTATATTAATACTGCCGACATCACTGTATTCTTATAAGAGGATAGTAATAATAAGTAGTTTAAACCGTCCCGTTAAAAGGAAATTATAGAACTAATTAAAAAGGGCGTATTTAAGATAATTAACCCTTAGGATATACCCGTAGGAACCAGAATCTTTAACTTACAATTTATAGATAAGATTAAGAACCCTAGTACTGATAAAGCCTTTAAGAAATTAAGACTCGTTGTCTAAGCGTATAACGATTTTAAAAAAGGTATTGTACTAACCTAGTTACTTACTATTTAATAAGTTAGCCAACGCCTTATTTTATACATCGCAGCGATACTATAAGGCAACGGTATATAGTTATACCTATAAGATATCTCCTAGGCGTATGTCTAGTCTCTTATAAAGCTAAATTAAGACTTTTATATCCGACCACCTTACGAACTAGGAAGCCTGCTAGGTATTGGGAAGAACTCGATCCTAAAGATAATTAAGCCTTTATATAGTATCCTAGAAGCAGGCAATTACTAGTTTATAATCTACTATAATTATTATATTAAGGAATTAAATATAAACTTATTAACGTATGACCCTTATCTCTTATGGAGTAACACTCCTAACTACTTTAGTATTATTGGCCTTTAAACTAACAATACTTTCTTCTTAGCTAATACTACTTTTATAGACGCGGAGCAATAGTAGCTAAAAAAGGCTTACTTTTTTATAAAAGAGCGCGAGCAACTTATAGTTAAATAGCCACTTAAGTTTAATAGATATATTATTTAACTCTCTTAGAAAGGTAATATTATAATAACCTAGGAACGCTAGTGTAAGAACCTAAATACGGTCTACCCTAGCAAAGTAACCACAACTATAAGCTTAAGAGGTATAGTCTATAATGCACTAACTATAAAGGAATAATACGTTGCGTAACGTGTAAGAGGTATATATATTGCCTCTATATGTTAACTAGAAGCTTCCTTTAATCTCTCTTTTACCGCCTAGGTAATTAACCCTAAAAAGGAAGATATTATAGCACTTAATAAATAACTATAATTGCAAATTAATAACCCAATAAGAGGCCTTATATTTATTAAACTAGACATTAATATATTACGTCTACTCGCTTTTACTAACGCCTTACTCGCTAATAATAAAGACCTCTTATTATAAATAGGATATATACTAGTATTAGAGGACGCATTATATAAGGCTAATATTATTTACTAGTTATTAATTAAGTGCAAAAGAGTTATTAGAAGCATACTAGCCTTAAAACTCTATATAATAGCCTATGGATTTAATATCGGCGCCGCAATTAAGTTAACTGTTAAACAACTCCTACAGATCGAACTTCTACTCGTACTTTACACTAACTTAAAATTACTCTATAAATATTTTGTTAAGCTAGGCACTATATAAGAGAAACGTCTTATAATAGACGTTATATATCTTTATTAATTATATAAGCGCAAAGAGATTACGGAAGTTAAGTAGATTAATAGTAATAGCAATCCTACTAACTCGATAACTAAGAGTAAGGTATTTACGGCTCTTAAGAAGTTAATTAATACTAATTACTTAGAACTGTAGACTATGGAGTAGGTTAAATAAATAAACTTAGATTTAGCTTAGCGTTATAACGGTTCTAGGGCACGCCACCTGCTATATTCTACGGACCCTAAGTCTAACTAGCTAATTAGGATTTTCCATCCCTGGGATAGAAAATCGCTATTAGCTCACTTAACACTAGCGCCTTGGCGGCCCTTACGATATATCCACCTACTACCCAACAATTCTTCTTAATCCCCTTCTTAGTTTAATATCTTTACTATTGCGAAAGAGGTTCTATTGGTTTTCTAGTATTTAAAGAGTTGCTAGTATTAGAATACAGGAATAGACAAAGGAGATAGCACGGCTGGTAGTTATTTATTTCACGTATTATATATATAGAGCACGTAAACTACGCGAGACGCGTATATATTATTAAACACTATACTATAAAATAGAACCTTAAGAATCCAACTATATACTGCACTGTACATATATTACGTCTATTGCACCGTATTAAAGTATCCTAATAGTAGCCTCCTAATATATATAATAGATCCTTAAATTAATCTCTATACTACTCTTTTAGTTTAATCCTTTACTATACCTACTTCCTATAAGAGAAGAGGAAGTGCTATATTAATTCTATAAACCTATAGTTATATAACGCCATCTCTAATATATTAATTTTATAGAGATATTCTTTTAGAAATAACTTGCCGGTCTATAGCTATATAAAAATAGTAGTTTTTAAGCTAATTAGCTACTAGTATAATCCTATAGCCTTTCTAAAGTAAAGTATTACGTTAATATTTTTTATAAACTTACCTATATTAGATCTTTCTGCTAAAAGCGGTCCTATTATTATCTTAGCTTTTTTTAAGGCTTACGTTATAAGGTACTATAAAAGGCCGTCTTTCTATAGTAGCTCTTTACTCTCTAGTCTTATTACTGCTTTAGTAAGCTTATTAGCCTTTTTATTTCTTATAAATCCTAAATAGCCTAGAATCTAGTATAACGTAATATTATTTAGCTAAAGCTTTTTTTAAATCTCTATAACTATTTTCTAGTAGGCTCTAGCTCTCTAACTTTATACTAATAATAACGCTAATTATAAGTTAGAGAATATTCTTATACTAAAGGTAGGTATTAGAAAACCTATTTAGTTAATAGCCGTATATATAGGGTTTTACGACTAGCTAGCTACCTTACTAATTACTAAAAGCTTTATAAGGTAGGCGTTAGCCTAATTAAAGCTTACCACCGTTTTTAAAAGTGTTGCTTTAGATAGTATAGTATATACGCTAACTCTTGCCCTATTATTGCGCACTAATATATTAACGTATATATTAACCTGCCCTAGCTTATAGTCTTTAATAATAGCTTAAGTATACTCTTTGTCCTTATATATTACTATATTAGGCTTAGCTATTTATAGCGGGTATATATATAGTTAAACCTCTAGTATCTTATTTATCTAAATGCCTTTATATATCTCTACTATCCTTTAAAGTGGCGATTAGTACTATTTATAGAGCCTCTATCTTTAAATTATCTAATAAGGATATAATTTGCCTAGTTTATAGACTAATACCTAGAATATAATGGCCTGGTTATATAGCCTTTACTTAAAAAAGAGTAGGCTAGCTTTTACTTTTATTATTAATAGGGTAATAGTGCGGAACCCCCTAATAATAGCTTATACTATAATCCTTTGCGCCTATTAAAGAAACTATATTAACTTTTATATTGTAAGCGGGTACTATATTAGTAACGCGTAGTTTACTACTAGTAAGACTAAGCTTTTAGCTAGCTACTTAACGCTTTTAAACTATAGTCCCTTTAATCTGCGCAACGCTAGCACTACCTTAGTAGCTTTACTTACCTTATTTACTAGGTATGCCTTAAACTATAACTTCTTATTAAGGATTACCCTAAGGATTTTAACTTCTTATATTAGGGGGATTTCTTTTCCTTTAAATTAGAGTAGCGTGGTAGTATCCCTACCTACTTCTTTATATTTAGTAAGGTAAATAAATAATGTTTTCTTTACTTTAAATCAAGCTCTACTAGTTCTTTCCTATTTTTTAAGTATTAGTATAATCTTGCCCTAAATAATCTATATATTTTCCTCTACTATAGGGCCTATAATTTATACTAAGTAGTTATTAATAAAGGCTATAGAGCTATTATTTCTAGGTGCGCTTTATATATGTTGGTCACACAGGGTGACTCACTAATAACGACTACTCGAGTAGGGTTACAGTGATGTTGGTTGATAAAGCTTTTTTTGATTGGAATGAGGAAGGGCGAGGAGCTTAAGGCTCCTCGCCACGCTAGTGCCGCGGCGACACGTGACGACCGCTTGCCTCATTCCCGACAATATAAGGTCCGCGTTAAAGAATAAAAAGAGTATTAAGGCTAGTGCTAATCCCTATAGAAGACCTGCCTATAGAAGCGCCTATACCTTTAATATATATTTATTAACTAGAATATAGGCCTAATAGTTTATATAAAAGTTCTATACCTATTATATAATTATCTAAGGTATTTAACACTGCTATAATCTCCTAATTTCTAGCTTTATAGCTATATTGTTATACACACCCTTAATATTAAATAATACTAGGGAGAGCTTCTTTTTTCTTTTTATACTCTAAATACGTTTTTATAAAGATATAATAGTATATATTATATTAACCTTTGCTTTCTAGCTCTAAAGTATATCTTAAGTAATAGGCTATATTCCTCTACTAGGTATACTATTCTCTTTACTACTAGTAATTTAAGTGCTTTTTCTAGCGTTAGAAGGAGAGAGATTAGCCTATAGTTATTTACTACCGTATAGTCCCCCTACTTTAGCTTCTATAGTAATATAATCTTTACTACTTTCTATTTTTAGGGTACCTTCTCTGTCTTAAGTAATTTAATAAAGAGAGTAGTAATCTTACCGCTTAGTACGGGCTATAGCTCTCGCTATACTCTAGCTAGTAGGCCATCCCTTTTAAAAGCCCTATTTAGGCTTACCCTAAATATAGCTGCCTTAACCTTATATTTAGTAATAGGCTTTTATAGTAATTAGTTATATCTAGCCGTATCCTCTTTCTTTTATTTATATAGTGGTAGGACTAGAAAAAATACCTAAAGTAGATCTTTTGTAATATTATAATTCTTTATAATAACCTCTCCCTATCCTTTAGCCTTTTTAATTAGTAGTATTCTAGTAAACGTGGATATATTTTATAGATTAAGGTATTTTAACGCTTTTTATATATTATTACTACTATTAAGGAATTCGTTCTAATAGAGCTTTCTATATTACTAAATAGTCTAATAAAAAAGCTTCTTTGCTCTTACTATAATATTATATAGTTTAGGGTTATCCCTTTCTTATCTCTATATTATACTATTTTTATTTCTTTAGTATATATATAACTTCCTTAACGTTATAAGGTCTTTATTCTACCATCTTTTTATATATAATAATAGCTTAGCCTACTAATAGTATGCTTTAAGGGCTTTGTTAATTTACCTATTAAAATAGTTAACTATTTTATCTATATCTTTTATAAAAAATCTTATCTCTTTTTATTGCTCTATACTCCCTTAAATCTTATACTAGTTTATATTTTTAATAAGCAGCCTTTTCTAACTCTTTTATATATTTATGTTAACCTAAAAGCTAGTATAGATGGCTTTATAGTCTAATTTATACTTATATTTCTAAATAGCGTACTTTACTAGTTTACTTACTAGGCCCAGGGTTATAAGTATAAGGTTAATTATTAATATTCGCCCCGCGTCGCTCTTAAATATAAATACCCCTACTAGAAGTAGGCTTTAGAGTAACTAGTCCGCTATAAAGTTAATAATTAGCGCGCTTTCTTTCTATATTAATATAGTACTAATATAACTTCCTTCCTATAGTAGATTATGCCGATTAAAGTTACTTATAATTACTACCTTAGTATATGGGTTACGTAATAGTTTACCCTAAATTAGACTATTAATTATCTTTAGCCTACTAAAGAGCTCCTCTAGGTTCTCTTCCTTAGTTTTTCTTAAATATTTATTTAGAATATATACCGATATAATTATAAGTCTCCTTTAGCTAACGTGCGCTACTACTACTATAATGCCTACTAAATTTACCTATAGCTATATAGCTGCTAGCTCTTTAAATGCCTAAATATATAACCTAACTAAGGAAAACTGCTACTTTCTATTTATTAGGATAAACCTTATTTATTAGGGATTTAAGCTAGCTAGTACTACTTCCTAATTTAAAAGAAAGCAGTAAGGCTTCTAACCTAAAATAAGGTAGAAGTCCGCTAGCGCTTTATTATTATATAGTGTATACTATACTTCTTTATACTTTTTTATATTTACCTAAAGGATCTAGAGTTCTCTATTTATAGTACTATTATATAAAAATCCTATCTATCTCTTTCCTATATACTAGGTATTTATAATATAAGGCTTAGTAAGGACCCTAGTAGTTTATACAGTATAGGTTAACCGTCTTATACCGGAAATAGCCTTCCCGCCTATATATTTTGCACGTATTAGGTTATATATAGTTTTTAGCCCTATATTTAAACCTTTTATATTTATAGTGTGCTATAGAGGTATATCTCTTCTTAAATAGTAATATAATAATCGCACTTTCCCTAAATAATACGTTGTTTGATATAAGTAGCTTCTTTATATCCTTTTTTATTACTACTTTATTAATTACTAATATATACTAGCCGCGTGGCCTTAGTTATTTAAGCTATCTTATTATATATACCTTTATACTATTCTTTATCCTAAAGCGCTTTATAGCTTACTTACTTACTTTTCTACTATTAATATCTATTGCTAGATGTACTTTAACCTAGTTTACTTTAACTACGTACTATTTAGGTCTAATAAGTTTCGCCCTAAGGATATACGGTTTAAGCTACTAGGTAGTTATCTACCTAAATATAGCCTTAATATCCTTTTTTACTAAGAATTTAATAATGCTTGCGCTATTACTTATTTACTATACGTGGAAGTCCTTAAGTATAGCTCCTATAAGCCTCTTAATCTCCTTTATACCTTATATAATAGTGTATTTTACTACTTTAGTGGTAGCTACCTTCTTTATTACCTTCTTACCTACTTAGCTAATATCTATTACTAGCTATTAATTAGGTTCCTTAGAGTTCCTAGTATTTATTATTTATAATAGGGTCTCCCCTAACCCTACTATACCTTTACTAGCCGCTACTATTACCTATAATTATATTAGAGCTAAGGGCGTATTTAGTTACGCTTATAGGGATTAAATAGCCTCTTAAAGTTTGGCGTTTTACTTCTTAAAGCTTTACTATTCCAATTTAATATCTATAAGGTTATTTCTAATACTCTTAATAATATTATTCTGGCTTATAATAATATTACTTTATAGTACTATAGTTTCTTTAAGGCTTTTAATAAGTTAACTAACTTTATTAAAATTAATACCCCTTCCTTTATATTTAGGCAAGGTTGCTATAGAGAATAGCAGTAGTATATTCTGCGTAGCTTATAGTATAGTTTATAATATAGTTTATAGTGCGGTTATTTACTATTTATATTACGCTAATTATTAAGCTTATATCCTTAGTAACTATTAAGCCTCTAGCACCTTCGCGCTTGGTTTCTTTATACATCCTTTTAGTAGAGCCGCTGGCGGGTTTAAAGGTGGTATTACTAATACGCGCTTAGGGGTTAAAGTAGCCATTAGGGCTTTAGGGCTTTGTTTAGTGGGCCGTAGGGGCCGCCTTATAGTAGAAACTAGCTAAATAAAAGACTAGGATTTGATTAAAAGAATATCCAAGATAAATATCCTCCTCTTTTAAAAGTTTTTTCGCCCCTCTAATCCGTTACAGTTTGCATTACATATAGGATATAAGGGTATTATCTCTGTTAACGTATATATGTATATATATATATTCTATTATAGCTATATACTATCTATAGTATAGGCCGTTACAGAGCACTAACTAAATACTTCCTACTATTAATATGTATGCTCCCGTTTAGAAGCCAACTATAAAAATTATATATCTATTACCTAACACTATACTTAACTAAGGAAATAAAGGAAAGTAATACATTACTATTAAAAGAAAGTTAGAGTTTAAAGGCGAGCCTAAGTAAGTATTTATCGACGCCTTGTGTCCGTAGAACTATTCCAGCGTTATACGCTTCTTAATTGGCGATATACTAGTAGAGGCATATATAGAGGAGGCTCGTGGTATATTTAGTTAGATAACTAAAAAAGAAATTTATAAGAGTCTTTACTTATTAATATTAGCTTCTATACTTTCTATATTTTATATACTTAAGTATAAGCGTCCGGTCTCTTTTATACATTTAATTATAGCTTTAACTACGCTAATGTCTAGCTTCTAGCGTTTAATTAGGCCGTTAATATTCCTACCTCCTTCTTATCTGCGTAAGTAGCCTCCTAATACATATAATAAATCCCCAAATTAATCTCTATGCTACTCTCTTAGTTTAATTCTCTACTATACCTACCTCCTATAAGAGAAGAGAAAGTGCTATACTAATTCTATAAGCCTATAGTTATATAACGCCGTCTCTAATATATTAATTTTATAGAGATATTCCTTTAGAAATAACTTGCTAATCTATAGCTATATAAGGATGGCAGCTTTAAAGCTAATTAGATGTTAGTATAATCCTATAGCCTTTCTAAGGTAGAGTACTATATTAATCTTCCTTATAAACTTACCCGTATTAGATTTTCCTACTAAAAGCGGTTCTATTATTATCTTAGCTCTTTTTAACGCTTACGTTATAAGGTACTATAAAAGGCCGTCTCTTTATAGTAGCTCCTCGCTCTCTAGTCTTGTCGGTACTTTAGTAAGCTTATTAGCCTTCTCGTTTCCTATAAATCTTAAGTGGCCTAAAATCTAGTATAGCGTGACATTATTTAGCTAAAGCTTCTTTAAGATCTCTATAACTATTTCCTGGCAGGCTCTAGCCCTCTAGCTCTATACTAATAGTAACGCTAATTGCGAGTTAGAGAATATTCTTATACTAAAGATAGGTATTGGAAAACCTACTTAGTTAACAGCCGTGCATATAGGGTCCTACGGCTAGTTAGCTGCCCTGCTAATTGCTAGAAGCTCTATAAGGTAGGCGTTAGCTTAATTAGAGCTTACTACCGTTTTTAAAAGCGTGGCTTTAGATGGCGTAGCATATATACTAACTCCTGCCCTACTATTATGTACTAATGTATTAACGTATATATTAACCTACCCTAGCTTATAGTCTTTAATAATAGCTTAAGTATATTCTTCGTCCTTATATATTACTATATTAGGCTTAACTACCCACAGTAGGTATATATATAGTTTAACCTCTAGCACCCTATTTACCTAGATATCCCTATATATCTCTACTATCTTCTAAAGCGGCAATTAGTACTATTTATAGAGCCTCTATCTTTAAATTATCTAATAAGGATATAATTTACCTAGTTTATAGATTAATACCTAGAACGCGATAGCTTAATTATATAGCCTTTACTTAAGAGGGAGCAATCTAGCCTTTACCTTCGCTATTAGCAGAGCGACAGTACGGAACCCCCTAATAATAGCTTATACCGTAATCCTCTACGCCTACTAAAGAAGCTATATTAACTCTTATATTATAAGTAGGTATTATATTAGCGATATATAGTCTACTACTAGTAGGACTGAGCTCTTAGCTAGCTGCTTAACGCTCTTAGGCTACAGTCCCTTTAATCTGCGTAACGCTAGCGCTACCTTAGTGGCTTTACCTACCTTATCCGCTAGGTATACCTTAAACTATAGCTCCTTATTAAGAATTACCCTAAGGATTTTAACTTTCTGTATTGGGGGGATTTCTTTTCCTTTAAATTGGAGCGGCGTAGTAGTATTCCTGCCTACTTCTTTATATCTAATAAGGTAGATAAATAATGTTTTCTTCACTTTAAATTAAGCTCTACTAGTCCTCTCCTATTTCTTAAGCATCGGTATAATCTCGCCCTAGATAATCTACGTGTTTTCCTTTGCCGTAGAGCCTATAACCTATACTAAGTAGTTGTTAATAAAGGCTATGGAACTACCATTTCTTAGTGCGCTTTATATAAGATCCGCGTTAAAGAATAGAAAAAGTATTAGGGCTAGTGCTAATCCCTACGGAAGACCCGCCTACGGGAGCGCCTATACCTCTAATATGTATCCGTTAACTAGGATATAGGCTTAATAGTTTATATAAAAGTCCTATACCTATTATATAATCGTCTAAGGTATCTAACGCTACTATAATCTTCTAATTTCTGGCTCTATAGCCATATTATTATACGCGCCTTTAATATTAAATAATACTAGAGACAGCATCTTTTTTCCTCTCTACGCTCTAAATACGTCCTTATAGAGATACAATAGCGTATATATTGTTAACTATTGCTTTCTAGCTCCAAAGTATAACTTAGGTAGTAGGCTATGTTCTTCCACCAGGTATACTATCCTCTCTACTACTAGCGATTTAAGTGCTTTTCCTAGCGTTAGGAGGAGAGAGATCGGCCTATAATTGTTTGCTACCGTATAGTCCCCCCGCTTTGGCTTCTGCAGCGGCATAATCTTTGCTACCTTCCATTCCTATAATACTTTTCCTGTCTTAAGAGATTTGGTAAAGAGGGTGGTAATCTCACCGCTCAGTACGGGCCACAGCTCTTGCTACACCCTGGCTGGTAGGCCATCCCTTCCAGGAGCCTTGTCTGGGCTAGCCCTAAACACAGCTACCTTGACCTCGTATTTAGCGATAGGCTCACGGTAATTGGTTGTAGCTAGTCGTAGCTTCCTCCTCTTGTTCGCACGGCGGCGGGACCGGAAAGAATGCCTGGAGTAGTTCTCTTGCAATATTGTGGTTCTCCGTGACGACCTCTCCCTGTCCTCCAGCCTTCTTGATCGGCGGTATTCTAGCGAACGCGGATGTAGCTTGCGGATCGAGGTATTTCGACGCTTTCCATATATTGTCACTGTTACCGAGGAATTCATCTCTGTTAACAAGGGTGTGGCCGGAGCGGGTCGGCCGCCCTCCCTGCTAGCGCTGGCAAACTACTTAAGAGCTTTGGTTAGATTCTTGCGCTACAAAACACTGAAACTTTAAGCAAGAGAGGACTATGGCTAATAGATGCGGCAGTGCATCACTGCCACAACACCATGCCCAAAACGGTCGTTCAGTTGCATCGCGGACCAACCAACTGCTAGTATAATCCCGCTGCCTTGCTAAGGTAGAGTACTATATTAATCTTCTTCGGAAACTTACCAGTATCTAATCTTCCTAACAGAAGCGGTCCTATTATTATCTCCGCTCTTTTCAGCCCTCATCACCCCCTAACTACAGTGCTGTTCCCCTGCACTATAGGCTAGAAATTCCCTTCCTTCTCAGCGTAAAACTGACCGATGTTCTCCAATTTATTCTACTATCCAATTCCGTAGGTGGTCCAAAGATATCCTGCACACCTACTATTTCCCAGCCGTCCTTCACCAGCCTCGCACTACTCCATATAAATCTGCTCTTATTACCCCCCCCTTTCCAAAGCACCTCCACCCTCTCTCCCTCCCTATTCGGGAGCCGAGTAAACCGTTTCCGCATCGCCTCAACATGGTCGGGTACTTCTTCGCTCCACCCAGACAAATACTCTTCGCTGTACAACCGAGGCCAGATGCCAAATTCCATAATCAGACCCAATTGAAGCTTAAATCCATGATGCCCTAGAATCCGGAACACGGCGTCGATGGCCGGAGACACGTCATCGAATACCAGACTGGAGTACGGCCCATCATGTACGGGTGGATAGATGCGCTTGTGCTGGTCTCTCGCATGCACTTTACGCATCCAGGAGTCAGTTACAAGTGAGGATACCGTGCCATCGGTGTCTTTTGTAACGGGCAGGGGACGCGAGATATCGGCCTCGATGTAGCGGAGACGGGCGCGGTTTCGGGGGCCAATGCAGTAAAGGAAGGAGTAGAGAGCGTCCCAGTAGTCGGTGTTTTTAGGGTGAACATTTATGTAAGAAAGTGTAGGTTGGTGCCGGCCGCCGAATTTGAAGGTATTGTGGTGATAAAAGAGGGATGCTGATTCTATGGCTATTATTCTGTTCACGCGGAAGAGACTAAGGGCGAGATGGGGAAATTTCGAAGACCGGGAATGAATTCGTGCTTTTTCGTCATCATCTGGTGCATATGGCGGTTCAGAGTAGACTGTGATGGGGGAGGAGTCTATAAGAAGAGGTTCGTAGATCATTTCTCGGACTTCGCGGGGGAGTGTCATCAAAGTTGCTGCGGGATATATTGCTAGGCCGAGGGGTTCACCGGCGCGGTGACGAATTCGGCAGATCATGCGAGGCATTTTAGGGGACCGGGATTTGGATGATGGGAAGAAGATGATTAAAGTTAAGTGGATAACAATAGGAACGATACTGCATGTTAGCGCATACGTCGTGTCAAAAGTTTAAAGATCTTCTAATCGACTCGCTGAAACGATAGAGATGCTCAAAAGAAAGCAGAATGTTATAACAACAAGGCGCATATGATGTACCCAGATGGTCATCTTCTGTATGAGTGTCGTGTCATCGCTACAAAGGTTAACGATTGAAGTCTCCACCTTGGTGCGTGCTCAAAGCGGCTAACCCGAAAGGGGCGTCTTATGTAATTGTTTAGATCAAGTCAGCCTCAATGTTGTTCCTCACTAATTGTCAAGTTAGACTAACATCGAGGGTAGGAATCTTGATATTAAAATGCTCCTATATGAATCCTATCTACCATGCGAAGAATCGATTCTCAGCTTCATACTACGACCTGTTTGTTACTCAACAGCCAGCCTTCTCGCAGTTTGGTCAAGCCAAGTATCAGCACGTAGAAGATTTGTAAGTCCTACGGAATATTATCAATTCATCAAGGCCATCATAAACTACCCTCTCTAAGGGCATGCTGTCTGGGATAATAGTCGTGACTCATCGCGTCTCATCATAACAACCCCTCTTTAAGTATAAACCTCCTCCGTGAACACATTCAATTCTAGTCCCTCCTTCGCAATGTCCTCATCCTTAAGGAACAGCAAAGGCATCTCAACCAGTGTGCCCTTGATAGTGCTCAAAACCTCCTTAACTTCGCGCAAGCCCTGATCGCCAGGCGAGAAGTCCTCCGCGACTACGTGGCCCCACTTGTACTGCGAGGGCTTCTTATGCTCTTTATCCTTCGTGTCCTCTTTGAAGAAGCGCTCGTAGTAGTCGTCGTACTGCTTCCATGTCCTCACCTCATCGTACGGCACAGGATGGAAGACTTTCACGAACGCATCCGTGTTGGTGCGCGCGCGTGTGTTCCAGAAGGCGTGGAAAGCATCGGAGACAGGGTCGGCAACCTGCTGGTCTTCTGGGGAGCCCCAGTCGTAGACGTTCGGCACGCCAATGGGCTCAAAATTCGCGTCGGGTTGGTCCATAATTTGAGGCCTGAGAAGACCTAGGTGTTTGCGGAAGATCTGACGGCGGAGACTGGCGGCAAATTTCGAGGCGCGCCAGGGTCTCCCATCCATGGTCGACTCGACAGGTGTGGGGTCTTCAATAATGATGGCGATTTCGGAGTCGTGGTCGCCGAGTTGTGAACGATCGTTCAAGTTTGCGGAGCCGCAAATGACCACGCGGTCGTCGGCGATGAGGAGCTTGTAGAGGTTAGTATCGATGAATTGGCTGAGGGTATTATGAGCTTACCTTGGTATGGATGTAGAGCTCCTCGCTTACAAAAGCATCAATTTCATCCATTGCGCCACCCTCCCAAGGAACATTGCGGATATCTTCTCCGCCGAGCATATAACATTCGCTAACCGTGTCCCAGCGACCGCTGCCAAGACCGTGGAGGCTTCCAATTTTTGCAGCGCCTTGTTGATATTGCTGGTAGGCGTCTGGCTTACTTTGCCCGGGGGTTTGGCCATATCCTGATTCCATTTCATAGACAGGAGCATGTCCATGTCCAGTGCTAGGATCCTGACCCAGTGCCGACGGAGGCGGTGGACGGTATGGCTGGNACTCCTCTTTAGTCTCACTTTGGTATAAGCCGCCGTATGCTACGTCATGTTCTTTTCGAGCCTCTTCATATGGCACTCCACTCTGCTGCTCTGCTGCGGCCATTGCTCCGCTCGCATTGATGCGGTCGTAGTTGCGGAGATTGTAGAATCGTATGTAATCCATAGGGTTAAAGCCAGCCCGGGCAATAGTTTCGTAAATACTATGGCCTCCACGGTTGATAGAATTGTATTGGAATTCCATGATTGCTCGAGTGCTGAGAGCATCATCGCTCTTGAGATCACCAGCAAACGCGGGGATAGCAGGCATCAGAACAATCATCTTGTACTTTTCACCGTTTCTAGCCGCACGAATGATACGTTCTACAATAGCACCTGCGATCTTATTTTTAATCGGTTTCTGCTCGTCGCAAGTGGCCGAGATGAAGAACTGGTTCTCGATGTAGACGAAGTGCTGGCTGTTTTTGATTACCTCGATATACGCGTTCGCGATTGAGTGCTGCTTGGATTAGCAAAGCCATTACTAGAAGAATTCAGATTGGCGATTGCATACCTCAATTGCCACACCATGACTCCACTTCGCACAGCTCCTAGTGATTTGACAAGCGACACCACTCTGAGGACCATAAGACCGCCCACCCTGTTCACCAGGGTATCCGCCTTGTTGGCCGTAACGTTGCTCTATTTTTCGCATACCTTCTCCAACCCGCTCAAGAATCTTCTGCTGAAGTCCACCACCACGACTGCCGAAAAAGCCCCGCTCACCTCCACCTCCACCATCATCACCAAAGCCTCGCTCACCTTCTTCCCCTTCATCCAAGCCTCTAGATTGCTGTGGCTGAGGTGGGTAATACTGCCCCGGTGGTGCTCCACCAGAATATTGTCCTGAAGGTTGTGGCGGATAAGCTCCAGTAGTTGGGGCTCCATTTACGGCCAGTCTAGAGTACCTCACGTCATTGCGCACATTGTACTTTTCGTCATAAATGAAGTTCCATCTTTGTACGAAATGAGTACGTAGGTCGTGGGCTGCTGGTCCCGTCAAGCAAAGAGATACATCTGACCATCCCATGCGGGAGTTTTTAGTTCGGTCCAGTTTATTATTTTGCCAGTGTACAACATCTTGGAAGTCCATGATTCTCGCATTGTTATAGTCCTGACCGGGAAAGACAATTCGATCCAGATCTCCGGGATGAGCGTCTGCGATTGCATGTTGATTGGTATCCCAGCGGCCATAGCAAAGATCCAGACCTCCCATGAATGCTACGTGGCCGTCAACAAGGCAAAGCTTCTCATGGTGTGCCCAGTAAAGAACAGCGTCTTCATTCATTCCATAAATGGCCTTTAAGCCGTCAACAGGAAGTTGTGAGAGAGCCGAAGCGGAGAGAGTCATGTTTTGCAGTGAAGTCATAAATGACGATTGCAGGGATTGGCGATCGGGCAAGTGGTCTGGATGTCGAAACACGGAGATGTTTGGATGGAGGGCTTCCAGGGCGGATTTGGTGTGGGCCGATGAGACTGTTATGGGCGGGGCAATCAGCGGGTCCGTCTTCTCGACTTCTTCAAGAGATTTAAATATAACATTTAATCCCACACGAGTGAGACTTTTGGTAAAAGGATCCGTTGACTCGGGAAGGAGGGAATGAAGATATTCGGGTAATGTTGGATTTAGAAACTTACGGGTGAGAGCTTGGGTTACCTGCGAGACGTCAGCAAAGATTTGTTATATTGTGATACCGGTTTTCTCACCTCCTTGTATACGATGATGTTGACTTTGACACCTCTCTGGGCCGCAGCCCTCAGTATGTTGTCGACTCGGTACTGTTCGTGTTTAGCGGGTGGCCTGCGAAGGTATAGCTCTGGTGATAGCCACCCTACAATCCTTAGCTGCATTCACACCTGCTAGAATCCGCCCCCCTGAAGGAGATACGTACAGTCAAGTATCCAAATAGACTCCCTTGCTCTCTCGAGGGCAACCGACACGGCCCACATATACCCACATGCATCTACATACCACTTTATGTCGTTACCCTGCCGCTGCGGGGCAAAGCTCAAATATCGATGCTCCGCATGTTCGTCGTGGGTGCCTGCGGTGCACACTCCGCTATAATGGGTATGACTATGAATATCTCCTGGGGCTGAAATTCTTGTCTTAACTTCTGCGCCAACCGCGTGGACAGCATCCTGCAATTTGTCGAATATGAACGACATGCCGCCGGATGAAGACGGAGGGTTCTGGGAGGGTTGTTGTTGTTGCTGGCCAGCGAGGTGAGGTTGGTAGGTTTGTGTAATATTCTAGAAGCACTATATTAGTATAATGAGCTTCATCGTCAGACTAGAATAGATTAGCTACTCACCGACTGGCCAGGCTGTGGCTTTCTACCAAAAATTCGTTTGGTCACATCTCCAATTATGCCCCGCTCACCTTCCTCTTGTTCATCCCCACCATGATATTCGCCGTATGCTAGGTCGTCGTCGTTACGGTGATACGCCATTGTTAGAAGTAAGCTACGGCTTCCATCTGATTAGGCCTATCTAAGCTCAAGACGGCGTCGTGCGGTAAATCTTTTCGTTCTTCGAAGGGAGGTGGGCAAAGTCTTGGCCAAGACCCCGCGCGTCACAAGCACCTGGGTGTTGGCTGCAGTCATCAACACGCGCACTATATTCCATCTCAAGAAGAGGCCTTTCCTATTTATGCCGCGGAGAAAGACGCAAAGTTATGGAATTGTTCGAGATGCTAGAGATTATCAAAGCCGGCGTCAGCATAGTTCCAGACAAGCCGACAGTGACGTCGATCCCTGCCGCATGACAGTTACCACGAGAGAATTCGGATTTCATTCGGACCCTCCCCTGCAGCATACTTCCCCTCCATTCAATTGTTCCATTGATCCACCAATATATATCAGGACGCCTCCTTGTACTGCAATGCCTCACACACTCCCTTCGCACTTTCCACAAGGCTTACTACCCGTGCCATTGTGCTTCCTGCCTTGGCCATTGCCCGTCCACCTGTGTCATATATAGCTCTTCGGCAATCTCGCGCGTTTCAAACTTCCAAAATGGCAAGCAAGCCCATTACCACCTTGGATGTGAGTTTCAGAAGATGTTAGGCTAGAAAATTAGACTTCAATCAAACATGCTGACATTGGCAGGCGTCCCTCATCCCCCGCCTTCCTTCTTCGTCCCCAACACTCTTCGAGGCCAAGAAGCAGAAGAACCTGACTTTTGAGGCCATTGCGAAGAAGCTCGGCCGTGATGAAGTTGCAGTTGCGGCGCTCTTCTACGGCCAGGCCCAAGCTTCCACCGAAGATATCACGAATCTCTCGGAGATCCTCGGAATTCCCTCGGACGAGCTAGAATACCTACTTTCCGGTTGCCCAGACCGGGGCCGGACTCTAGATATGCCACCCAGAGAGCCATTGATCTACCGCCTGTTCGAGATTGTGCAGAACTATGGATACGCATACAAGGCCGTGTTGAATGAGAAATTTGGTGATGGCATTATGAGCGCTATCAGTTTTTCGACCAAGGTGGAGAAAGAGACGGACGAGAAGGGAGATTGGGCTGTCATTACTCTTAGGGGGAAATGGTAAGATAATTCGCATTGTGATCATTCTTCAAAGTTGACAATCTTCTAGGTTACCATACTCTCGCTTTTAGGTACAGTTGGATCATATGGTGGGCTATGCGTAATGTATGTACCAGCTTTCCGTAGTATTTTCTACAGCCCTAGCTGGTTTAATAGAATTGTGAGGTCATATGGTATATCACTAGTAAATCTACGGTGGACTCGCACCATTTTTTTTAATTTAGGAAACTCCCGTATCTCCTTCCCCCGCAACTGATCCCGCAATTATATGTATTCAAAGATCCTTCACGCCCCTGCCAATTCGCTACCCTTTTAGTACTTATTAACAGCATAGGCATCCTCTCCGTACAACTATCATGAGTTTTTTGCAGTTGCCCTTTAGTCCCAACCCGGTCTTTCCCATGTTCACGGACATTTCCCATTATCCCCTTTTCAATAGTAATCCAAGAAACAGGTACCGGGAATTGAGAGAAGAATACAGCGTTTAGTCTCATTTTTTAAAGGACCAAAATGATAGCTGTCTATGGAGTTCGCCAAGGGAATGCCGTTGTTTACCGAGAGAGCCGCGTACAACCTCATTCATCATTATTACCAGAACACGGTGATGTGACTCACCAAGGGGATCCACCAAAAACTAAAAACTAAAAAAGAAATAGAAATCAAGAACCTGCGAATCGACCACCACATCTATGGGGAAAAAATTTCCCCTCAGGATACGGCCCACACGGTGCTAGTCCTCGATGACCAGATTCTACCGTCTGCCACTTGACTGAAAAACAATTGATGCCGAACATTGTATATAAGAATATCATTGATTTAGCGAGGTTTGCGGGACCGGGTGATGGGTCGTGCAGTTGCCGATATTGGTGAATGCATCTCACTTCGGATTCGAAGTGAGCTGGAGTGGTCACACGGACGGATACATTTTCCTAATGGTTTGAATCATCTTAGAATACTTCGTTTTAGTCTTTCTCCCACCGAGCAGTTAAGGCGGAAATGCTCAATTAAACTTCGCTCTATCTTATTCAAGGAACAGGTTCTAAAGGTACTTGTTTCATCATAGGATTTATTCGATCTAGAACTAACATAATAACCTCTCCCAGGAGGCCGAATGCGCCAAAAGAACCCCCTCCAAAGTTATATCCGTTCAGCCTCTTTTCGCACCAAACAAGAGTATATTCTGCCACTTTTTTACGACTAGTGACAAGCTCACACTTAAAATATAGAATTCAGACGAATATGGGCCAGCACAACTCCAAGACCTACAGGCCATCTCAAGAAGCGCCCCGCATGATCACGATCCGCAGGAGAAACACGGCACCGTATGCCCCTCTCCCGCCTGCATACGGGCAGCGCGAGCCTGAAGGAATCACTACGCCCACATGTCTAGAGCGTACTTATGTCGCGTCATATCTTTCCGATCCCATGCCAAATACCCCGAGCTCTTTCACATTTGACGAGGCCCGTACAGTGAAAGAATCAGCCGTGAGGAGCGTACAAAATCTCCCGTACACGAGAGATCAGATTTATTCCCGGGTGGTGTTGCACAGAAATACGTGCGGGCGGAGATTGATGTATGTCGGCATGTCAGGCTGGAGGAGATAGTAATCAAGTCTACCAAACCCGAGCAGGCATTCTGGCGGAAGCTACTTAGTATTTCTTTGTGTGGAACTTAGATGAGAAGATATTTCGGGCAGTTTATGAGCCCTTCGTCAAATTTATGATGCCCTAGCTAATAGCTGTTCTGTGGTTCGATTTGGACAGTCTTTTTTTCAATGGATGTAGGATATACAGGAAGCGATGGTATTTATCTCCTCTTGTACGAACGTTAGAGTTATAATCCTTCGAACCATCCAAGCTTAGGGTTAATACAAAATTCACCTTGATTTATTCGTTTATTTCAACATCCACCTCCTATAAACAGAATCCACCTTAATACTGATAAGCCTTCAACTCCATAATGGCTTAGGTAATTAAAAAAACTTTCTACTACATAAATATAGAGAATCTTGTTGTTAATCTAACGGCGTTTCTTTTATATAGTTTAGAATAAGTAAGTTATCTCCCTTAAAGCTCATACAGCCTCTTCTTAACTTCCGGCGTCCGTTCTAGCGTCCGTTCTGACGCCTATTCTCTCACAAGCATATCTATACAGTCTAGTCTCTGTATTTACGTACGGGGTAACACGGAAGAGTAGAGACCGTAGGCTTAGGTATATTAAGTTTTATCTACTTTGAGTAATAGAAATAAAAGTAAAATTATATTTTAAGCCACTTACGCTATATATATAAAGGCTAAAAAGTACTGGAAGCTATATATTCTATTTATTTAAAGTTTATTTAAGATTATTAGTTAACGCGCAAGCATTTTTGCTAAATTCTTTGTAAAGTCCTTAGAAATACCCATAAACAGTCCTTAGAAACGAGGAGACTATTTTGGTGACTCAACCAACACCAGGCTTGTCTTTACCGGGTCCTTGGCGCGTTCCCATTCCGTTATTTCTTCGACTTCACTCTAGCTCTCTCCGAGAAAAAAAATCTCAACTTCTTGCTCTCAACTACTTCCTTCATCCATATCTCCTCGATCGTCAAGCCAACTGGTAAAGACGCAGGCTATCAACTCTTGACTACTATCAACAAGCTGATCTCAACATCATATTTTCTCTTAATGATTTGCAAGTGACGAAGGCGCATCTTAATAAATATTCATTGAGCAAGGCATCTCTTCGTTAGTTTGAACACTCACGCCAACGCCGGGAACATATTTGGATTGTTCAATCTCCTGTCCAAATTGAGCACTTTGCTTCGTTGTTGACTTCAGTTATCGGCCAGCAATCGAAACCATCCCGCTGGTGAATCGAAATGGCAGCTGAAGTTGAACCAATCAAGGAGTTCAAATGCACCTTCAGAGGTTGCTACGCTGCCTTTGACAAACTAAATTTGCTTAAGAGTCACAAGAAACACGCCCCATCTCACGATTTTTGCCCCAAATGCGAAGAAGACTTCGATAGTTGGGATGCCCTGACTTTGCATAAAGCAACTGACAAAAGACACGAGAAGGAACCTATCTGCAAGTCTTGTGGAGAGGAATTCAAGTCAGTTAGTGGTATGAGGCGTCATGTGGCATCGGTAAGGATCTAGTTATAGTATACTCTCCTCTGGCTATCCGTAAATCCTCATCGAGTTATTATGCCATCTGTTTTGAGCCCAGTAACTGTTTGGAAAGCCTCTGCATAAACCAGGTCAGCGTTACAACCGAAGCACTTTCCGCATTATTTGGTTCGGTGTTCACGTAGCATGTTAAGGACGCAGCCACAAACACACCCACAAACCTGACAAGTCTCTAATAGATTCTAGGCTCACCCAGTCGACCAAAATCTCCCATGCATTGGATGTGGCGATACATTCCCACGCGCTGCTACACTTATGGACCATCTTGAGAATGGGCACTGTCAGAAGATCAGCGCGCAACAATTCGCCGGGCATTTGCAGCATAAGAACATCGTCAACAAGCTTCTCAAAGATCCAGAGCTACTGAGAAACATAACAAGCAATGCAGGGTTCCTGGACGCTGCTCGAGATGACGATATTGGGGGCGGCGTATCTCTTGGAGGAGGGCTGCTCGAGCAAGATGCCAATGAGCAAGACGGTGTTCTCTTGGATATAGCGCCGCTAGAACCTGAGAAGCATCCTGACGCAACTAACCCGCCACGACTTGAGGAAAGTTGGCTTGCTCTTAAGAAACGACACGAGAACAAAGTCGAACAGGATATTGATACTTTGTCATCACGTATAGGAGGTATCTCTCTTGGTTCAAGCATTCTAGCAGGCATTGTAGACTGGAGTAAACCCAGAGGGAGCACGAATGGATCCATGCCACCGAGTGCCCGCAGCAAGCTAGGCTTCACGGGATCTATCACCAGCGAAGAAAGCGACACGACCCAGAAAGCTTCTACAACCACCGCATGGGGTCATCCTGGTGCTTCGACTTCCACAAGTGAAGTGCTCTTCCCTGGTGCTAAGCCAACTCCTGTCAGTTTCGAGTGGGCTCAGGAGCTTCGGAAGCGTGATCAGGCATACGAGCTTGAGCATGGTGTGAATCTCTTCCGCAGCCGATTTTGGGACCCAACCAGTAGAGACTACAAGCCGGAGCGGTTCTTCAATCCAATCATCGAGATGTACATGTGCTCGTTTCCGCACTGTGTGTAAGTGAATCCTCTTTCCAGTTGATCATTTCATACTGATGCTGTGATGATAGGGACAAATTTGCAACCCCCGTTGACCTCGAAGACCACATTATGAGGCGACACCGCATGTCTGATGTACGCTGCCCATCTTGCCTTAAGCTGTTCAAGTCAAGCACTGCTCTGGTTGCACACTGCGAAGCTCCCCTCAGCCGCTGCCATATCTCAAAGAGTAACAAGTACGGACAAGCTATCGATGAATTTTCCGGGGGCTTCTTGGGTGCTAGACACATCATACGTCCGGAAGTCGATGTCAAAAACGACAATCATATTGTTGGCTACAACCAGTACGAAAGCACCAAACCGCCAGACTGGAAGGAGCCAGGCGAGGAGCCCGAGGCCCGGAGGTGGGCGGCTTGATCCGCTTCGGGGTGCCTAAAAGCATCCATACCATATTCGAGTTGATGTCAGCTATGGTGTTACAGACGAGTAGGTGATTTTAGTGAGGTTGACGGAGTAAGGAATGACTCCAGGACGGTATAAAAGTATTTGAATATGGGAATAGACTTCGGGTTGCTGCAGGGCTTCATGTGAGGCTGGACGGCGAGACAATCGGACGAGCGGACGATGCGGGTGGCTCTGGAATTTGGGTTTAACTCTGTTCCTTACATATTTTTCGTGCCTTAAAACATCCAAATTATGGGCAATGAAGCCCCATTTCTTTTCAGATAAAGAGAAACTTCACCTCAGTATGACCCTGTAGGGGCATGGAAGATAGACTTCTCAACCTCATAATTCTTTACTTTGCCGTATTTTAAAAAAAAATCATGCAGTGACATTTAGTATTATTATCTTGCTTCATTCTTCTCCTACGGAGCTCATCTCTGATTCAAGGTTCTTGTTCCTTTCATGAATGCCGCTCCTACACTGCTTGATATGTCCAAATGAGCCTTTTGCCCAAATTAGCCAAGCGTATAACAAGCCTCCAGGATGCACATAGGAAAAAAAAAACGCCAAAGAGCAGTATGGTATCAAAAATTCGTACCTAACTTCGCCTTACGTTCTTGCGTACAATCGTTAGATGCCTAACAAAAACAACGAGAAGGATTGGTGGATGATCTTATAGTCGAACGAACGCCGTGTAAACACGCCGAAATCTTTTCAACAGTGAAATAATGTAGCTTCGAATATCAAAACATGCCTAGTGGCAGTGAAGCAAGGCCATCGAGGCCGAATAAGTCGCGCTTGCTTGTCGTGTTGGTAGTAATGATTTCGGGGCGAATAGCGCCGATGTCGCACCAATTGCGAATGGGCTATGGATTCACGTTAGTTTGCTATGCCTTTCTAACATCTTAAGCCGTTGTTCGAGAGCGGAGACTTACCAAGCAAGAGAGATGATGACACCAACTGCACTCGTTCCGCCAAACATAGAAATTCTTCAAAAGAAGGATAAACCCGACTAAGACAGCAACCAAGCACCCGGCGCGGAAAAGCCACCACGCCCACCAAAGAGGCTTCCGGCCCTTGAAAAACCCAACCGGCCGCCTGACGAACTTCTTTACGCCTCCATCGTCACCCTCGTTCAGTGGCATTGCCCCAACGGCGGAGTAGGGTGGCTCATCGAGGCCAATGCGCTCGCGCAGGAAGGGCGGCGAGCGCATGATGCAGATTCCCAGCACCAGGCCCATCAAGAATCCACCGATGTGGGAGAAGTTGTCCAGACCTGGAAGCAAACCTAGCACGAATGCAATAGCGATATCTAGGAGGATGAAGAGCAGATCTTTCACTGGGCTTCGCCTCGTAGACCAGTTATAGCACAGATCCAGGAGATAGAGCGCGAGAATGCCGAAGAGACACCCAGATGCACCTGTTGATGCGATACCTGGTGCGGCGTAGTTGCCTCCGAGCACGAAACCGAAAATACCACTGCAGAAGTAGACGAGCGTGAAGCGTAAGCTGCCGATCTCCTTTTCCATGTCTCGGCCCAGCGTCATTTGCAGCAGCATGTTGAATCCGATATGAATAATACCAGCGTGTAGGAAAATGGGGACGATGAAACGGAACCACTGGTCGGGTTGGTGGCTGGTGTCGCTGAGAGGCGTACCGGGCGCTTGGTACGGCACGCCGCCGAAACCGCATAGCTGGGAGAGGCTGCAGGTGTAGCCGTCGGTGCTTGTGGCATTAGGACAGGGCCATGGGAGAGCCAGTTGGAAGTCGGTGACATTGTGGACGTTGTGCATGCAAGGAGGATAACGTGCGCCCATATTTATGAGAACGAAAGGTGAGGGTCCTATCATGATGTTGAAGGAGGGGTGGATTTCAATGGGAGATTTTGTCAGGACAGCTAGGAAAATGTTAGTGTGCAGCCCCAGACTGACATATGTAGTTGGCTTGGGGAGGAACAATACCATTTCTAATCAACTCTCCAATGAACACAGCAACTTGTACTGTGGTCAAAATGTAGCAAACCCATGTTACTCCTCCGGAAAACCACCCTTTCTTCTTTCTCTTCTGTCCCATCGTACCGCCTCCATTCAGTGGATACCTCCCTTCAGGGTCAGCGTTATACCTCGTTGGACTGCCCTCCATTTTCGGGTTATACGACGATTGCGACTGCAACGGGATAGCATTCTGATCAATAAACGGGTCCGAGTTACGCTGATTTTGAGTCTGCCCCGAAGCGCCGTAATAACCCGTGTCGCCGAAGTTCTGCTGCGTTGGCTTGCTGGCGGCTGGATACTCCGGGTAAGCGTGATCGTCAAAGGGCGAGGTGGCAGGTGAGACGTTCACGCTGGGTGTGCTGTTTGCAGGGCGAGGGCCGGGCGAGCTTGACGGCACGGGGGGCAGTGGTGCGTCTTCGCGTCGCGATGGGAAGGAGGATGAGTAGTACTCGTTTGCGGCCATTTTGGGCAGCTGCGGCGTGGGTGTCGTCGCAACTGCTGGTGCTTCGTGCGTTCGTGAGATTAGCTGAGGTTCGTCTTGAGGCTAAGAGCTGTGGCTTGCTGCAACGAGCGACTGAGGCGGGTCGTAGCGACGGTTTTAGAGATAGGAGAAGCGAAGGTCGGGCGTGTGTTTGATTGCAAACTGCGGCGAAGATGGAGAAGGATGCGGCAGAGTGTTTGTATATACGGGAGAAGATGTGGAGAGGAGGCTGAGTGATGTGTATTCGTATGCAGTGATGAAAAGCTGAAGCTGTCGACGTACGCAGTGGGTCTGAGTTCTCAGCCCCAGCCCTGCCAATCCTTGCCAGCCGGAATCCAAAATCCCTCCCGTCGATCTTTATGCCTAAAATAATCTATGCGCGGCAGATGTAAGACTGAATGGTGTACACTGCGTGACACCTCCTAGGCTTATAGAGCTTTCAGTCACGCGTTCTGCTTTCCTCTCTTGTCGGTTTGTAATGTCATGAGACTTTTTGGGGGTAAGATAGAATTCTTATGTGGCGTTGCGGCTGTGTTGTGAGATTCTTCGTCACCGACCGTGCATGCCACTTTGAACTTCATCCTGCCTATACGAAATGTCATGCTTCAAAGAATCGACAAATACTCCCATCATCAGCGTCATGATTGCCGAGAGTCGAACACAGACTAGCTCTCTTGCAGCCTAGCTTCATCATGACCTTCATCCTCAAAGCGCAAGCTTACACCTAACAGTAGGAGTAGATATGGTATTTACTAAACTAGCTTTATAAACGGCTTTAAGCGGGTAGAAAAGCTTTAAAATAGTTATATATATTATCTATATCTAACTTCTAATAAGATACTAAGGGGTTTTCTATTAAAGCCTTTGTCTATGGCCCACTATATAAGTTTAATAGGGTGCTTTAGGGTGCTTATATAATAGCGGCGCGTATTAACCTATAGCTAATTCTTACTATTCTAGTACGAGTAGAAAGCGCTTAGCAGGTTCTACGCATAGCGCTTAACGGGTGTTAAAAGCGTGGTGTTGCTGGCAGTAATCGTGACTCAGCCGCTGATTCAGCCATACAAATGTAACTGTGGATATACTATTGCTCTGGCTGCTTCCAAAGGCTGCTATCGTTTGTGGCACTAAATTAATCGTGCCCTTTCCGCAAACCGAGTTACCAGCTTCCGGTGCAACATTAGCTCATATCCGATCTCTGGTCCACCTAAGCCTGTTGATGCTGGGAGATGCTTTCTACGAACCGAAGTATAATTCCCTCCTGGGGCGCCATACAACAGTTCCATCATCCAGGATCTTAGGGAAGTGGCGTTTTACGGCGAGATGAGCGCTGACAACGATACATAACACACTGATCACAAGCGGCACCGAGGATCTTCAGAGTACACTCTGTTGAATACACCATCGCTTTCAACCAGGAAACCTTCGATCTGCGCAATCTTTTATCGCGAAGGGCACTCTGATTGCCTTGCTACCGTACATACAGGTCTCCTACGCGAGCAGGATCACCCTTTCCATTCCGCCCGTGCTCCGTACTATCCTAGTGACCAGCCGCCCAAACCGCCGGACGCGTACGGTCAGCAACAGAGGCCAACGGACACTCGTTCCGTCTATTATGGTACGGTTCTCTGGCTCCTATTTTTTGGCACCCATCACACTTCTAAAGGCTCAGATACCTGGAAATGGTTTATCGAGCAGATTGCTGCGACTTCTGAATCCTTGGATATGTGGAGATGGGAAGAAGTCCGCGCGATCTTGATGTAGCATCTCTATCTGGACCGGATTTATGGGCGAAATCTGGGATCAAGCTTTGCGTGTTGCAGCAGGATGGCCTACGCTTAAGTCGTTGGAAAGCTTGAGGGCTCCAAGCACGCTGCTGTACCTCGTCATGCCGGCCGGGATCTCTACACAGCAAGCCATGGGGGAGCACGTAATCCTTCTTTGAAGAACGAGCCCCAGCGATCTCCGGAACCGAACCTTCGAATGTCATTCAAGCACTTTGGAAGATACGACTTCACGTGCGCTAATTCGAGATGATATTCTACATTTCAGATGTGGAGTGGAATTTGCAATCAACATTGAACGCTGGCCGCTTCACATAACCCTCTAACTCCAATGCGAGAAGGACGTGGTTCAAGTTTGTTCTTTTCACTAGGCTCATCTAGTATGCATGCGCCTTTGTCATATTACGACGTCTGACATTGCGTCTCGAAGAAGGTCTAAATTTTGCTGAACAGCCTAGGGTTCAGTTGGAGACGAACTAGTACGAACAGGATCGTGCCTACTCCCATGACCGAACCAGCAAACATAGAGAGATCGAGATACCCCTTCGGTATCAATTTGCCGGCTATGGGAGCTCCAAAGAGGCCACTGCATATATGAGCCGTTAGCTGACTTGAGCAACAAGATGGAAGACGAAGAGCTCACGTGAATGATCCGGCAGCCAAAACCAAGCCCTGTGCCGTACCAAGGGTCTCTTTTGTGGCCAATTGTGCGGCACAAGCAGCTTGGGTACTCATAATCGACTGCATTTTGTTAGCGCTAGGCCTCACATTGAGGACTTTGCGGAAGGGACTCACCCCAGAAGCAAAACCATAGGCTATCGCAAAAACCACCAAACCTCCGGTGCTGCTCACGGCAGCCCAGCAAAAGGCGATTATGGAACATGAAACCGCGCCCATAGACAACAGATTGAAATGCCCATAACGATCACCCAGGATGCCGGGCAAAACTCTGCCGAAAAAGGAGGCGCCATTGAGGATGGAAATGAGGTAGAAGGCGAAACTTGGAGACTTGTGCAGACTGGTGGCGTAGGAGGTCAGATAGAACAAAGGGGAATACAGGCCAAAAAAGAAGATGAAGCCTCCAAGACAATATGTCAGGAATTTGGCGTTCTTCAAGATTGCCAGACCTGCTTTGATGTCTCTCTTCTCGCCATGCTTACCAGCGGCGCCTTCCTTATCTTCCGAATGTTTGACTGCGGGCGGGCGAACAGTCAGACAGGCAATGGCCATCAGTGGTATCATGGCAAAGCCGACGATTCTCATCGTCCAGGCAAAGCTGACACCGTCGCTATTCAGCAGTTTGTTGATCATGATCGGCCAGATGACACCGCCAATGGATGAGCCAGAAATACAGAGTCCAACTGCAATCCCACGATGTTTGATGAAGTGTCTCGACACGGTCGACAAACTTGGTAGAACCAGAAAGGACATGCTTGATCCTAGAAGGATGCCCTGGGCAAGGAAGAGTTGGTAATACTCCCTACATAACGATATCATGAAGATGGCAACAAGCTGGCCAATGCTACCGACAAGCATCGGCAACTACCCAAAGGGTTAGCACGAGTACAATCCGCACGGTTTCGGCCAAACCACTCACCATTGGACCACCCTTGTCGGTCAGCATGCCTGCCGGAGCGGCGAAGAGGAACATGGCGAACGTGCCGAAGGAGCCGATCCATGAGATGTCGAAGGCGGACCTACTGTGAAGCGGCCCTTCAAAATAGTAGTCCTGGAACAGACCGACGGCGTTCATAAAGCCCGTAGTACAGAAGAAAGCGAGAGAGGCTCCGACGACGGCCGTCAACGCTCGAGGACTAGGCTTTGTTAGTCTGTAATCTCCTGCGCGGGCAAGAAGCTGACCTGAATTCATGCGTGTTCTTGTCGGCGCTCTCTTTATCCCTGGCCAGAGAGGCAGTAGTAACACAGTCGTTTGTCTGGCCGTGGACGAATTCCTTCTCAGTTTTGTGTGCAACGACAGCGGCACCGGCTTGGGCTGACTCCTCCATAGTGATTGTTTCTTAGGATGTTGGGGTTTGCGACTGATCGAAGAAGTAAATCTTTGACTTTTGCTGTCTCTTTGGGTGATGCAATCAGGCCTATATAAGGGGGTTCGGAAGTATCTCTCGGAGCGTCCATGGGAAGCTCCTGGACGCTCCTCATGCGTCGTGAAGCTCAGTTCATAGATATTACCACCGGCGCAGAATTAGCTTAATAACTGTGGACCATCAGAAAGCTTTCAAGGGTGCCTCATCATCAGCACCCAATCTAATCAAATACTCTACGCCCTCTTTGCTACATTGGCACTGTTATCAGATTGCCCCCAGCATCAAGGCTTCAGGGGGCGGACAGTCCACCAATGAGCGTGCCTCAATTAAGCTTTCCGATATTCGGACATTCCGCGGACGCTCCGGCCAATGTCCCTGTCTTCCCGAGCGCCTTTTCCCACCCTTTCAAACCTGTTGGCATCAAATCATTGACGCATCCAGATTTCCTAGTCGCTAGTCCCATTTATTCGCTTGCTAGTGATGTTGAATACGAAGTGATTGCGTGGAGGCTTCTTCGCTCTCCCAGTCGCGCAACGCGAAACAGCGCGTTTGACGAAGTACGTTGAGTTGAAGCCGCGACTCTCGACTTTCTTTTGCATCCCACTTTCAATTTCTACCTCCTACGTCATTTTCTTTCGCAATCTAACCCAGAGCTCGTTGCTGTGTGTGACCACTCCACTGAGAGGCTCGCCCTCTCGACCTACGAAGCCTCGGACTCTTCTGTTCTTGTCCTAGCCATGACAGACCTCCATCGAATACGACGCCTTTCACGACCTCGCCAGGAACCCGTCTCTTGCCAACTATGCCGCGTCAAGAAACTCAAGTGCAATCGAGAGCAGCCATGCTCCAACTGTGTCGCTCGAGGTGTCCCTTGCGAGCGTCAATTCCGACAGCGTTTGCCTGCACATCGCCGTCACCCCGAGCCCACGGAGAATGCGGCCATAATGGCGCGACTTCAGAAGCTCGAAGAGATTGTGTTACGCCAGAACGGTCAGAACAGTAATGTAACATCTCCGGAAAGGATAAGCATGGTTTCGCAGTCGCCTACTTTCGTGATGCCCTCACCAATGTCGGAAGGTGAGGAGGCTCATAAGTTCGAAACCCAGAGATTGGAGGCTGTGGGCTCAGTGGAACACTCGAGAATGGTGGAGCTGTCCGAAGGTCTCATCTTCCGCATTTGTCCCATCCAACAGATCCTGAAAAATCCTATCCCAGCCACGGACCACCAAGCTCCGACGCTCGGAATGCTTACAAGATGCATTTCGCTTCCCATAAAAGAGGAAGCTGTCCTGCTCTTCGAGAGCTATTCAAAGGCCGTCGAGTACCTTCAACATATCCTCCACCTTCCATTCGTGCGAAAAAAGATGGACACTATTTATCTGCAACTCTTTCGAAGAGAGCCAGTGGAACCAAGTCACGTTACGCTGCTTATGTCCATGTTTGCGACCGTGGCACTTGCGATGTCCCACGAAACTCGTGTCCATTCTTTGTTCAGGACGACTCAAGAAGCTCACCAAGTTGCGATCCTCTGGGCGAGGTTTGCCTTCGATGTGATGGAGCATACGCGACGAACAACAGGCCCAACGTTAGAAGACTTACAGGCAAAGAACATCATGGGGTTTCTACTTTACGACATGGAAGGCCCTACTTCACGAGCAGTATCGCTTTTTGGGTTTGGAATGGCTCAGGCGCGTGAGTTGGGATTGCATAAACTGGATGTTCCTCAGAGTCGGAACCAACCACCACTGTCGAAAAATGAGCTGATCGAGAAGGAAATTAAGAGAAGAGTTTGGTGGCAGATGGCTGCGACAGACTGGTAAATTGAATTTGTCCTTTCTACCTGCCGGCATGCTAACAGATCTGAAGGATGATTGCTTGTCTAGGTGGGCCTCAAGAGGGGACTTATTTTGCCCATCCGCACCAGATGAGAGTCAATGTCCCCCTCAATATCGACGACGAAGATCTGAGCCGTGGTAACTTTGAAGCCTCGAAGCCACTTAATGAACTCACATCCATGTCCTATTTCCGACAACGCATCAGGCTTGCAGACATTTGCCGTCGAATTGCGGATGCCATGCCAATATCTATCTCGGCACCAGAGCTCTACAATTACCAGGACATCGTATCGCTGGACGCTGAATTCGAGGCTTTTCTACGAGAATTGCCAGTGTTCTTCCAAGTTGATGAGGCAAGTCGTCGGCAGAGCCGGGATCTAATTCGGCAGCATCCGCACCTCACGATGCAGCGATACGTGATCAATCTCAACATGCACATCAGACGGTGCAAGCTGCATCAGCCATTTCTGATTCGAGGAACCCTAGATCCCGCCTACCGATACTCTAGAGACGCTGGTCTTTCTTCTGCACGCAGAGCATTAGAGATCAAGCGTCTACTAGATCAGGAAGACGTTCCGATCTTGGCTTCACATCAAAGATCGTGTGCGGTCTCCCATCAAATTTTTCTCGCGACCACAGTACTCGTCATGGATCTTTGCTTCAACAAAGACGAGGTACAGGAAGAGGAGCGAAAAAACGAAGTCCGGGAGGCATGCCGGATGCTGGAGGCCATCAAGGAGCACTCATCTATGGCGGCCAAATTTCTCGACTCAATGACCGACGTCCTTCGCAAATATAAGGTCCGCCTCACGAGTCCGGAGCCATTTAACGCGCACAATGGTGAGGACCAGACGTTGTCTGCTGCCACCACAGTTGTCCCACCAACGAGTGGCAGCGATGGGGCCGCGCAGCAGATGTTTGATGATGCCCCTACCACATGGGATCAGACTCTTCAGCAAGATCCTCCGTTGACGATAGACTCCGATTTCGAGCAGATATGGCAGAATTATATTGAGCTGGGCCCGAGCTTTGATATGCCCGACTGGGACTCATTGTTTTCGGACCTTGATTCGAAGATGGTTTGAAGTATGCAAGCTGTGATGGTGGATATTCTAGAACAACTGTATTATTACAACGATCCGAGGGACAAATCTCTACTCTTCACGTCAGCGACATCCATGAAAACCGCGGCCAGGAACAACAACCCCTGAGAGTGGTCAGAACCTAGCGCTCCTGCTACCTTATGCCACGCCTCGGTAAGTGAGTTGCGGTCCCAAGCTTCCGCTTTCCCTCATTCCGACGAAGGTATAGGCGAAGAGAATCACACTACAAGCTGAGTGAAGCTGGTGCGGCGACAATATCAGCGGGGATTACAGTATCTGGCTTGCAAGCAAGGCCTTGCGTGCCTGTGTGTCTGTGTTGAATTATGGGAAGGTCCAGGACTCGGAGGAACCGCTGAGACCGCTGATCCAATATGGAGACATCACTCCAGCGCCTGGTAGAATGGAAGTCATGATCAGATCATCCATTCTGTATACTACAGGCATCGCCGAATAATAAAGGTGACGCTCGTTGTGCGCCTCTACCACTTCATGGATCCTCGATAAGTAAAACGCAATGCAGCGCTATCAGGACCTGGAGCAAACAAGCATTGTCATCCGAATTCCATCTGAAAGCGCCGTCCCACCCCACATTACCCTTTTGACCGACCACGCCATGCTTCACAAATAACCTTGTCCAAGTCAGCACACTACCATCAAATCTTCGATTAGGAACGCCCAGATTTCTCGCATCTTCCCGTCTCTCCCTCCCCACCTTGTTACTAGTGGACCTGAATTAGCCCGTGTCGGGTTATCGTCAATCAAATCAATTCCCGACAAGATTGACGTGTTGATCCCCCTTGCCACACACCCAAGCACCATGCGATGCGGATGGAACGCCGTCGCCGAAATCGGCGTCCCGCGTGTCCCATTCAGGAACGAGCTTTACGGCTCAAAGCCCCCAGAAAGTTCCCATTCACATTAAATGTCTTAACCGAATGATGATCGCCTCCCACGGCGAAAACGGGCGTGTGCTCATGTAACGTATCGCCTCCCTTACCACCATCGGCTTTGTTGCTGGCATGGGCATGTGCACCCGCATGCGTATTCAAGGCTTGAATCGATTCAACCGGCGCATCCATACGAATGTCCCAGAGCCGGATCTCGCCATTCCAGGAGCCAGAGACGAGTTCGCGCATGCCGCCGCGCTGCATATGGATGTTTGTGATCCATTGCTTGCGGTTGCGCCAGCATTTGACCATAGCGACGCTAGGTTTGAGACGTTGGTCGAAGAGGCGGATGGCGTCGTCGCCGAAGCTGGCAGCGAAGATGTTACCGGCGACTTGGTCGGAGGTTAGGGATGCGATGCAGGAGCCTGAGCGGGCTGGAATGTCCTGTTGATATCGTTGTTAGAATGAACTGGGTGGAATGGGTTGAGATGAAGGGAAGGAAAAACATACTGTTGTGCAGATTCCCGTGGCAGCGTTCCAGACCCGTATCACTTTCACGACACCACCGACTAGGGCTCGGCCTGCGTCTTGCCCCTAGTCTAGGACGAGACTAGCGTTCTTGTTACTGGGAATTAGGTCTGTCAATGCTCGGAATGCTGTAACGACTTCGATCTTCTACGGGACTTCATAACTGCGGTAGATCTTGATGACACCGTCTGAAGACCCGGCCAATCATCTTCGTTGATGTAGCGAATCTCATTGATTCTAGAGCCTAGAGGATTGGCGTTGGAAAAGCGGTTCAATCGAACCTGTCGTTACCAATCCCAAATGTTAGTTATTGTCAGCAATATTGAAGAACTCTTAAAGTGGATCAACGCACCATACGGTATCCCTGTCATCAGCAATTGCCAGATGATCCTCGAATTGATGGTAACACAGCTTAGCCGGTTGAATGCCCACATTAAGCAAGGCGATCCCAGTGTCCCATCGACTACTTCCCGCCTTAGCTTTCAGTGGCTGGTTTTCTGATATGATCTTCTCGTTTCGCACACGGCGCCAGAGCCTCTTGTTGTAATCAGAACTACCAGGCTCCTCTGGTTCGTTTGGCTTTATTTATGGTTCCCTAAAATACATACCCAGTAGCCCATTCCAGGAAGCGACTCTGGGGAGACAAAGATGGCTATCTCGAGGTTTGAAGCTTTTCGATACAGGCTTAGTCAGTGTAAGAGATGGATGGATCAAGATTGGATCAGGATCCATCAATCCACTGATCCACGCTTAATCCATTAGTGGCGTGGATATAGATCTAGATCCAATAGTTATCCATTTGTGGCGTTGTTAAGGCAACGCCGTAATGCATTAATTACTATACTAACCATTAGATGGCGTAAAAGGGGTAAGCTAATAAGATAGCAGTAAAAATAATAAAGTCTCTTACCTCTTATTCTTATTATTACTATTAACTATGCCTCTAAAGCTAAAAAAGAAGAAGGCTATTACTAAACCACCTTTACCACCTCTACCACCACTACCTCCCTTAAACGTACCTCTATACCTCCAGCCATAAGATAGCCCTACCTGGCAGCCTTACCGCCGTACCGCCTGGTCTCCTAACTTATTAAACATAGTAGTAAGGCTAGAAGATTAAGTCTCTAATATAACCAAGCCCAATTAATCTACTATAATTTAAATAACGCTAATGCCTAATCCCAATATACCTAAGATTTTAACTCTTATAACAGCTCCAACGTCTAATATATTTAGCGCTAATTAGTCTACTAAAGCGCGCGCTAGTAAGGCTCCTCCTAAAGATAAAAGTTAGTTTAATTAGTCCTAGGTTAACTAAAATAGATTACCTAACTATATTATCCTAATCTCTAAAGGTAATAGTAAGCTTTCCTCCCTAATTTAGCGGCTAGGCGTATTAATAGAGAACTATAAAACTAGCGACCGGTAGTAGCTCTATAAAGAGTGTTATTATAAATATAGCATTAAGGCCTACTCCTAAAACACCTATAAAGGAAGCTCTAATATTATAAAGCATATTTAAGTAGTCTATAGTTATATATTTAATAAGAAGGGTAAGGAGGTACCGTACGCGTTAAAGTTAATCTCTATACTTAAAGGTCTTAATATAAATAATTCCTAGAAGCAGTAGGTTCTTAATAAGTTAGCGCGTACGTTTAATAAGAAGATGTTTAGGCAACTCCTTCTTTAATAGATTATCTATAATAACGTATCTTTTAGGCAAGTTAATAGGCCGGTCTTTTACAAGTTTATTAAATATCTATCGCCTTAAGCAGTAGAATATATGCCTAGTAGATAGTTAGTCAGATCTTAAATTATTAAGGGCTATACTTACTATAAGGCGGTAGTAAAGAGAGAGCTATAATACGCAGTTAGTAAGATCTATCTATCTTTTAACCTATAGATATTAGGTAACCTTCTTTCGCTTAATAGTATTATTACCCACTTTCTTAACAAAGATTTTAAGCCTTAAGCAACTCTTCTTACTATTCTAGAGCAGACTAGTTTGTATACTAGCGTTAATATTATAGAAGGCGTAATTGCCGTAATTAAAGACTTTAGTATTAAGAATAAGCAGATTAGGTATTTTATACTAGATAACGCGGCTAATAATAATATAGCAATAACGGCTATTATAAAGAAGTTTAACTTTAATCTAATTAAGCGCCGGCTACATTATTTAGGCTATATTATCAACATTATTGCCTACTACCTCTTATACGGCTATAACCTAGATTTATTTAAAGTGGAGGATATAGTACCTAAGGATATAAAAGCGCAGTTATAGATATAGAGGAAGCGGGGACTAGTTAGTAAAGCTTATAACTTAATTATATAGGTGTATATAAGCCCTTAGAGAAGACATTAGTAGTATAAAAGTAAGTAGTTCTAAAAGTATAAATTAATTAATAGTGCTAATAAATTATTAGGCTAAAAGATATATCTCTAAAGCATCCTCCTAGAGGACTAATAGGATATAATAATAACCTAAGACCTCTCCCAATCTAACATTACCCGCTAGAATAGTACTTATAAGGAATTCTGTATACTAAATTAGCTTTGCGCACTATTTAAAGACTTTATATAGTTAGAGCAGCAACGCGCAAGACAACTAAAAAAAAGGCTAGAATCTACTTAGCCAGAAGACTAGGACAACGCTTAGAATATAATCTTTAAAGATGCACTTACTATAGACAATTAGGAGGTTCTAATATAGTATAAAAATTTACTTAAACTATACTAGGTTATAACTATAAACCTATAAAGCTAACTAGGCGATAGCAAGTTATATAGGCTAGTTAATATTTAGTAGGATATTAAATGCATTATTAAAGAACTTACCTCCGCGTATAAACGCTTTAAATCCACACCGCCCTTATTAATTAAAGGAGAATAGTATTTCGCTATATAAATCAAGTTCGCACTTAATAAGGCTTAACAGTACTATACAAAAATTAATAAGTTAGCAGCCTATATCGCCGCAGTCGTCCTCTATCCTAAATATAATTAGCAGTATATAGAAGCTTAGTAGGAGCATAAAAAGACTTAAATTATATCTACCCGTAAATTAGTTAAACGTCTATAGCTTACAGACTATAAGCAATAGCCTATCTTAGAAGCTCTATCCTTAGAGAAGAAGAAGCCTAGGTATAAGCTTAATATTATAGAGGCCTATAGGATAAAAGGTCTTTAGAAGAGCAGCTATTAATGTCGTTCTACTACCATATAAGATAAATATAATTGCTATTATACGCAGAATTAAGTTAAAGATTATAAGACTCTAATTAAGTGGTAGAGAACTATCGGCTGTAAATAGTACCCGCACCTTACTTAAATAGCTATTAATCTCCTATTAATTCCAGCTATAAGCAATAAGCCAGAATATATCTTTAGCCGTCTTAGCTAAATAATTATAAAACGCTGTAACTATCTTAAGCAGAGTATAATCTAGGTAACTTTATATCTTTACTCCTAGGATAAGAATAAGATTATTAATTTAAGACTTAATATAACTCTACTTAAGCCTATAAAGTTAACTTCTCTAGAGTTAATTAGGTCTAAGAGGCGGAGGTTATTATTTTAAGTAATCCTCACAAGCGCCGCTAAGGCGCTAATAGTAAGTAAGCTAATAGCGATTTTCTATACCGGGCATAAAAAATCCTAATTAGTTAGTAGAAGCTAGGGTCCGTAGGTTATAGTAGAACTTAGTAGATAGTTACGGTAGAACTTAGTAAACAGTTATAGTAGAACTTAGTGGATAGTTGCAGTAGAACTTAGTGGATAGTTACGGTGGAACTTAGTAAACAGTTGCGGTGGAAATCGGTAAACAGTTACGGTGGAACTTAGTAGACAGTTGCGGTGGAAATTAGTAGATAGTTGCGGTGGAACTTAGTAGACAGTTGCGGTAGAAATTAGTGAACAGTTGCGGTAGAACTCGGCGGACAGTTACGGTAGAACTTAGTAGACAGTTATAGTGGAACTCGGTAGATAGTAGAACTCAGTAAATAATTACAGTGGAACTTGGTGGATAGCTGCGGTAGAGCTTAGTAAATAGCTATAGTTATATAACTTAAAGATTATAATAAAAACCATACTATGCCGTTATGTAACATAAGTGGCGAAAATCGCCAGAATTAGCTTAATATACGGCAAAATTAAAGCCTAGGCCCTAGGCAACCTATTAAGAATGGATAAAGTTTGGATCTTGATCTAGATCTAATAGATTTAATGGATTTGGATTTGGATCTAGATCCAATCCATCTATCTCTTACACTGGGCTTAGTGATAGACTGAACCTGACCTTGCGCTTCCGGTGGTTTTGTCCATTCTGATGGTACACGGCCCCGAGGGGTCGGTGAGGCACTTGCTTCTGGTTGGCTTTCGCGTTTTTCGTGGGTGAAGTCAACCTGGTGGCGTGCGCCCACCAAAAATAAATCGATTTCCACGAATTTAGGGCTTACCACCTAGAATAAGCTACTATGCCTATATTACGTTCTAGCAAATTGTCGCAGGGCTTAGATAAGCATAAACCTCAATATACAAGCGTTTAAATAAGGGCAAAACGTCAGTATAGAAGGTGGTAAAGCCTTTGGCCGATTAGGTTCTGTGAGGCACATTGCCTAGGTATACGATAGGGAGCAGGCAAGCCGAGCAAGGGTCACAGGAGAGTCGATAAAAGAGGACGATATGGTAAAGAGTAGGTATGGCAATACCCTCGTATAGGAGACGAATTGATAAGGAGAGTAAGAGGGCTGCAAGCCTAAGGTGCTTATAAGAGTAATAGTGCGGGTATAATGTTACGAGTGGGATAATAAAGGGGTTGCCTTAGGTATAATAAGTAACTAAGAAAACTAAATTAATTAAGGGGGTACTATACCTCTAATTAACGACTTAGAGATATAGGATATCTTTAAGGATGAAGATAAAGGGGAGGAGTATAATATTACGGACCTTATAACAGAAGTATTACGGATACTTCTTAGTAAATTAGGCGGGCTATGGGATATAGTATAGGCTATAATAGAACTAGTAGAACTATAGGACGGGGGCTAGGTAAGTTATATAAGTAGTTATAAGTTATATACTAAACGTAGCGAACGTACTAAGCGTATTTATATACCTTACGTGCCTTATGTACCTTACGTATAAAGGGGATTTCTTAGGTTAGGATATATATTTAAAGGACTATAGTCCCTACCTAGTAAATCTTAAAATATAATTAGAGTTTATCTATTAGGTACTTACTCTATAGTTAAGCTTGTTATTATTTCTACCTATATACCTAGCCTATTAACAAGTCTACCGTAGTATCTACTATAAGGCTTCATTATAAAGAATAGGAATCCCCTATTAAATAATTAAGTAAATAAGCTAGTAGAAAACTTATATATTATACTTATAAAAGGAGCTCTTGCTGCACCCGGCCTAAAAAGACTAAAACCAACCAAAAAGAACCCTGAAAAACACTTAGAGAATCCCCCTAAGATGCATGCATCGCAGGGGAGGCACACGTTAACCGACGGTGGCTCGTACTTACGCGCAACCGCTAGATCCACGCCTAACAACGGCCCTCTATAACAAAAACGGGCGAATACTACACTATAAAGCGGAAATACCTCTATTAAGAAGGCATCTAATAAAATATAAAGCCTATTAGACGCGTTTAGTATCTAAAATTATAGGGGAGTAACTATTAGCTATAACAAACTAATATAGCTAGTAGAATAGCTCCGCTAGTTTAGTAAACCTTAGGCGCCCCTCTAGCAAACCCTTAATTAAATCCTCTAACGGCTAAGCAAAATTAAAAATAAATAAAATCCCCCCTTACCGGCGAACTATACCTAGGCTGCCGTAGCTATACTTCTATAGCATAGGGAACCTACCCCCCTTAAGACAATAACTAGGTATATAATTATAATACGACTAAATATAGAAAAAGTAGAGGGGCTTAGGGGATAATTAGAAATAGAAGTCCTTACGGAGATTTATAAAGAGGTTTATAATATAGTTATAGTCCAACACCTTAAGAGTGGAGATATTAGAGTTACCCTAAAGGACTGATAGGTAAAGGAACGAGCCGTAAGGGTAGGGGACAGGCTAGGAGAACGTATTAGCATAAAAGTGCTCTATAAAGACTACCTAGTTAAAGTCCTAGCGGTTCCTATAAGCCTTAGGGTAGAAAAGGGACGCTAGGCGGACAACATAGCAACTATATAAGAGATAGTAAAATATATAAAACACCTTATACTAGGCTTTGAGATTACCCAAATCTAATAGCTTTAATAGGAAAATGCAAACTAAGTAAATAATAAGAACAATAAGAGGATATAAGGGTCGCTAGAGACTTGCTAGGGAGACACTAGTCGAACGTATAGCTCCCTTATTATTAGCATACATATACTAAGAATGTAAAAACTCCTTATCTAAAAAGGAATAATTATAAATGGCCTTATATATAATGTAAGGCTTTATAACTATAGACTATACCTAAAACAATACTACCGCTGCGTATAATAGGGATATACCCAATCTATATGCGCAGTATAGGTGTGCTATAGCTACTGTGTAGGCCCCTATAATATAAGACACTACTTAAATTAAGACTAAATAAAATGCGTAAACTGCTACTAAAGCATATATAAGGCGTAGGAGAGAGAAGACTGCATTAAATATAGGAGGCGGAAGGTAAGGGCTTAATAGCTACGGGAATAACTATACACTAGGTTATATAAATAGAAATAATAGGTAATAAGCTAGGGGGACGTAGGTGCCTTCCCAGCGTTTCCTACCTTTAGTATTAGGGGGCTAGGCTAGCCATCCCAAGCCTTAACGGGCTAGAAGCGGCGCCGCGCGATATTACTAGACTATATAGGGATATAAGGGTTACAGGGGATATAAGGGAGAGGACGCCTAGTAGAAAGACCCCTATAGACAGCTATAGTAAGCTTAAGACCAGGATAATTAAGAATTAGATTTAATGTGGTAAATATAACATTTATAGCCAACCTATAAAGGGTGTATAGCTAGCTAGTAAGAATAGGGGAGAAACTGGAGATAATAATAGATTTAGATATAGAAGCGCTAATAGGAATATAAGATATGGGAATAGAAAGCTCTATATAAAATAAGTAGTAACTAGGGTATAAACATAAGAGATAGAAGTTCTAAATATTTTAGAGAAAGTAGAAATAGAAGAAGTAAGGAATAAAGAAGAGGCAAAGGACCCTCGCCGGGGGTCTGCTACCTATCTATTATATAGTATAACTATAGTAATACAAACCACCATCTTGTAAGGCCTTTACTAAATAGTTTAGACCTAGAGAAATACTATATCCTTACTATACAAGAGCTGTACTATAATACCTATATATAATTAATATACTACCCCTAAGGATTCTAGCTCCTATACGAACTAAAAGCAGCTATACGCGTATGCTTTATAATTAGCAAGGCTATTAGCCTATCCTTATAGTTATAGTAGGCAGTTAACCCAGATATTATAGTTATAATAATCTAGATATATAGGGGACTAGTATAAATTATTAATGTGTATAACCTTAAGGTTAAAGGGGTCCTATAAATAGAGAATATTATATTGGTAATAAGCTTGCTAGAAACTAAAGGTATAAAGTCTATCCTATTAGGAGACATAAACCTCCACTACCTATAGTGGGGGGGTATTTATATTACTGCTAATTAATAGGTAGAGTGCCTACTAAGAGCTATAAACACCTAGGGCCTTAAGTTGGCTACCCCCCTAGGAGCAACTATATGGTAACGAGGAACCTCTAGAAGTATAATTGACCTTATATTTATAGACGAAGGCCTATACCAGAGACTTAAAAGGTGCAACCCTAAAGAAGAATAGGTACTTACCTTAGACTATATCCCCATCTAAATACAGCTAGATTTAGATATTAAGGCGTAACTAAGTAGTAAAAGATACGTAATAAGGAAGCTTAAGATAGACAGTTTCCTTAATATAGTTAAATAATAACTTTAAGACCTAAAAGAAATCTACCTAATTCTAAACAAGTGAGGCTTATTAGCTACCCCTAAGGAAATCAACTAAAGACTAGAAAGGATCTAGGCAGCGATTAAAAATAGGCTAGAAGAGTACTGCCCGGTCTTAAAACCGGGCCCCTATACGCGACACGTATAGTCCGTATAATGCGCGGTTCTTATTACTAGCTAATAATAAGTAAAAAGGAAATATATAAGTAGCTATAACCCTAAAGATAAGAGATAATATAAAGATATAAGAAACTAGTTAAAGAATACCCTAAAGAAAGAAGTAAGGAATAACTAGAGACGGTTTATAAACAAGTATACTTTTAACCTAAGCCTCCCCTATAATAAGGGCCTTTGGGCTATAGTAAAATAGGTAAAAAAAAAGGTAGGGCGCCTAGTAAAAGACCTATACTTACTACCCCTATAAAGAGTAGGGGAATTATAGGCTACTAATAACAATAATAAGAAGGCAAAGATCCTTATAAAGAGGTTCTTCCCCTAACCGGCTCTAGCAGACCTTAGTAACATTACAGATAAAATACCGGTAACTCGCCTAAGGGTCAACAGCAATATAATAATAGAGGAAATGGCCAGAACTATTAGCCGCCTTTTAAATAATATAGTACTAGGACTAGATAGGATTTTAAATAAGGCCTTAAAAACCTATGGACCACTTATAGCACCCTAGCTTACAGATATAGCTAGGGCATACTTTACTATAGGCTACTACCCACGACTTGGAAGATCTATAACGATGGTTATTTTACGGAAAGAAGGTAAAGTAGATTACTTAATCCCAGGAAGCTACCGCCCTATTGCCTTAGAAAACACCCTTAGTAAGATCTTAGAAAAGGTAATAGCGGACTATATAGCAGATATAGCTAAGGAATATAACCTACTACTATAAAGCTAAATAGGGGCAAGAAAGAACCGCTCAACACTATTAGCACTTACACTACTTACTGCCACCATTAAATCTGTATAGGCGATGCGAAGAGACTTTATAATATTAATGCTTAACCTAAATATTAGCAGCGCCTATAATAACGTACCCCACGAGCGTCTCCTATATATCCTTAGGGCAAAAGGCTTCCTAGAATAGATTATACAATTTGTTTAAGGGTTTATAGGTTAGAAAGAAATATTACTAGTCTTTAGCGGATACTAGAGCCCCCCTATTATAGTTATAACAGGAATACTATAAGGATTACCCCTCTCGCCTATACTCTTCCTTTTCTTTATAAGCAACCTGCTTAACTCCTTTAAAAAAGGGGTAACCTAGGGGATAGGCTTTATTAACAACACAAACCTAATTATATACGGGCTAATAGCCGCAGAGAATTGCAGAACACTGGAGAAAGCTTATAATACCTATATAGAATAGGTAAGATAATATAGAGTCTAATTCTTACTAGAGAAATACTAGCTAATCTACTTTATAAGAAAACGTAACTAATCTATAGATCTCTAGCACATAATTTACATCTAAGGCTTTAGGGGTTAACTAGTTTAGGGCCTAAGGGTATTAGGAGTATAGGTAGATAGTAAGCTCTGGTAGAGCGTATATATAGTATAAGCGGCCTATAAGGGCCAAGCATAGTATATCGCATTATCTAGGATCGTTAATTCCATATAGGGTCTATACTTTTAGAGGTTACGCCTACTATATATAGCAGTTATCCGGCTAACTATAACGTATAGGTCTAGTATTTAGGCCATTAAAGAATTTAAGAAAGGCCCCCCTAAATTGCTCCTTAAACCACTCTAAAAGGTCTAAATAGCCTACCTCTAGAGTATAACAGGCGGATATAAGCGAACGGCCACAGCACTGCTTAAAAAGGAAGCTAATATTCCCCCCCTATAACTATATATTAAAGCCGCTATAATATAAAGGGCGTAAAATAAACGCAACTCTAATATTATAAAGTATATTAAGACACGCCTAAATAAACTATAGAGGGACCTTAGGGCGCCCTATAGGAGAATAAACTAATAACCCTAAAGTAGGGAAGATATATTAGAGAAATAGGTAAAGAAAGTAGAAGAANAATAGTGCTGCTTTANGGCCNAGGCCTATATAGAGGANNAAGGGAGACGNNTAAGAGGCTAGTAAAGATAACAGTAAGAGAGAGAAAGGAGCTAAAGTAGAGTATAAAAGAATGCTAGGAAACTATCTACCGTAATATAATACTGGCTAGACTAACGCTAGAGAGGTATATAGGAGTTAAAGGTATAGAGGTTAACTAAGGTAAGAGGAACCTAAGCCGTAGTATAGTTAACACTATAGGGGGTAAACACTCTAGGGCTTTAAGAAGGCCTAATAAAGGTAGAAAATATAATAGCAATACTTTTAAGAATAGGAATAATAGGACTAAAAGACTGGCTCTACTGGGTAGGTGTTCTAGTAGGTAGCCTAAGATATAAATATGGCTAGCTAAAATAGACACTAAAACACGTAATACTATTATGCCCCTTACGCACTAACTAAGAAGTAATACTCTTAGTAGCTAGCATAAAGAACTATAATACACTACTTTTAATATAAAAAGGCCTTAAGGCGGTTACCTAGTAGCTTATTAGCTAAAATATACTAAACCAGTTTTAGGTTATAAGGGAAATAGTAATAGAGGGCGGGGGGGGTAAGTAACGGGCGCCCCCTAATAACTCTACAGTAGTAGAGTAAAGTTTGCGATACTAGCGCGTCCGTAGGCTTGTTACGGCAGTAGTGGTTCCCAAGGAGGTTAAAAAGTAAGGTAGTAGAGCACTATAGGTGACTCGCAGGCGCCTCGCAGGCGCTTTGTAGGCGAGTCCCAAAAGGCGGGGAGATGGATTACGGGGTTTTCTTAAATAGAGTTTTCTCCCCACATGTATATAAGGAGTAGTCCGCGTGGGCCTAATAGGGATCCGAATCGGACGTTAAGCAATGAATAATAATAAATAAGCTAGTATATACATACTAGAATCTATAAACGCGAGAGGGAATTAGAGACGAAAGGAATATCTAGTTTAGTAATAAGGAGAATAAGGATAAGGAAATAGGTAAAGATCTAGTAGAAGCTCTTTTAAACCGGATATATATAAATTTAGCGACGATAAAGCTGATAATTAAGAGGACGTTAAGGATTATAATATATAATATATTATATAAGCTTACACTACACAGTATACACGTGTAATATAATTTCGACTTACTGTATTTGCACCCCTACGCTTACCCCACTCTCTTGGACACTAACCCTAGTAACTCCTATATGGCCCGTGCATGCCAAGGACCCACGCCCACGTAGAAGTAAGCAATGACCGGATGGGATTCTATGATGATTTTGTTGAAGATGAATTTCATATTACTTCATCCCCGTATACGTAGCTAAAGACTTATGCGGTTTAAAATCTTGCAGGAAGCTGGGGGAAGGAGAGGTTTCAGACCTTCGCATTAATTAGGTTGCTTTCATTCTAAAACAATACTGCATTTTATTCCGTTAAATGCAGCCGCCTACCCTAACCCCCCCTCACAATCCAGATCAAATTCTAAGTCCACCGAATTGACGCTCCAAGTCCGTCGCAGGTCTGACACCACCAACAGCCTCATGATCATGGCCACCAACCGGAGAACCGCATTGTGGGCATTGAGAGGTTTCCATCGGCATACCACACTCTCCAATCGTAAACGGGTGACCTTTCTCACAGTAATACCAATGCCCAGTGCCTCTAAAGTGAAGTGCCATGGCCGCATACACAGCAGCCTTTTCCTCATTGCTCACTGGCATATAGAATGTCGAATCGCGCAGCATCTTCTCAACGTCCTCAACTTCGTTTCTCATGCCTGCTGTTTGGCCAGGATGTTTATCACATATTTTGTGTGCGAGTTGAAGATGTCCCCTGGCCTCGCCCAAGAGCTGTGTAAGTTCTGATCCAGGCTCTGCGAGGCTACGCTCGAGGGCGAGAAACCGCGCCCAGTATAAGTGGCCCTCGACTGTGTTTCCTGGTTGATTTCTTGAATTGGATTCGGCTATCAATTTTTCGCATTCCTTTCTGTTGATGCTCAAATCGACCTGGACGCTGGGAGAACTTTCGCTGGTCTCGCCTTTCCGATCATTGAGGAAAGTCAGGAGGATGGTGTAGTCACATCTAATGAGCAGCACTGTAGTTAGAAGTCGGTTGCGCACCTGAAGGATATCGACTTTGGAGTGTAAATCGATATTGATTCCACGATGTCTGCGGGCGTCTTGAACGAGGTCGTAGATGCGGCCAAAGGGTTGTTCTTTCTCATTGACCTGTTGCAGAAACTTCTTGATCTCTCTTCGAAGCCCGATGATCGTTTTATATCGGTTTTCTTTTCGCGTAATCGCCCCGATCTGGGAGATTTGGTGGTCACGAGTCCCCTTTAACTGAAGAGGTCCTGACAAAGGAGTTTCTGGCGATACCTTATCAGAAGCCTTTTGGCTGCCTCCAGCAGTCTCACGGAGCTCTGCCTCAATTGCTTGCATCTTGGTGACTAGAGGGATGAATTCCATGTTAGCCCAGACGATAAATTTCTTTGTCGCCTCGTCGATTAATGCTCGACGAACGATACGACTGTAGCGGTTGAGGTTTCGTAAAGGGCCGCGGCAAGTTGGGCAGCTCTTCATCCCGGAGGCAGAGAATGGTTCGGCACCATTCTTCAGGTCCACGATTGACCCTTCGCCATTCATAGTATAGAAATCTGACATGCTCATGTGTCCATCCATGCTCTCCAGGGTGAGGATGTGTCCGCATGATGGGACGATGCAAGGATTCTCATGAAGATCGACCTCCTCGAAAGTGGATGACAAAATAAAGTCAACGACCATTCCCTTGATTGTTGGGTGCGCACAAATCTGACAATACGCAACACCTGGACAGACCTCCCCACAGATGGACGGACATCGGTGCCCACAAGCCAACATCTTTGCACAGCGCTCTGAGCATGGTAGCAGATCACAGGGCACTGCACATGGTAACGGACACCGTCCGCGATGTGGACAAGACCAGGAACAATCCTCAGCACATGGTGCGCAAGGCTCATGACATAGCTTGCTGCATTTCGAATGATTGCAGCTGACTTCGCAGGGTTCCGTGCAAAGAGGACAGGGCATGTCGCCATGGCATGGAGCTTTGCAGCTATGACTGCAGGTCGTGTATGGTCTTCCACACTGGGTGTTACAAACTCCATGTATCTTCTCAACAATGATACCGTCAATCCTGATATTGCAATCTTTGCAAGTATGCGTGCAGTTGTGTCCACAAGTTAGCACTGCTCCGCAGGTTGCTGAACAGGGGTAATCAACATCCAAAGGCAGTTTGTGACAACGGACTCGGATTTTATGTTTGCAATGCTTCATGACTTGCTCCATCTGGACCTGACAGCGAACTTCCTTTGGTATCTGCGCCTCATGACATTTCAGCTGCCTGGCGATGTGTCCACATGGTAAAGGGATGTCGAATAATACGACTTGGCATTTTGGCTCGCATAGATCTCCGCAAGGTCTCGGACACTCATGCTCGCAACCTTTCTTTGTTCTTGGACAGCGTTCAAGGCAGCGAACTGCATTATGCAAAGATGTAGAATGGCACATATTAGGACAGGAATGCCCACAGAGCAGTCTCGACGAGCATCTCTTAGCACAGCCGCCTTCAGGGGCGAGCCGAGCGAAATCGTCCGGCACTGAGACTTCGATGGGTGTTTCTTTATGTCTAGGACAGCATAGTGCAAGGCTTGGACCGATGTTGTTCGAGCGCTCTAGAATAGAGAGTACTTCAGCCCACATGGGAACAGGCCTCGAGGTATCGGAATTGCCGATGATGTACATCCCATGTCGAGCACGACTCAGCAACACATTAATGCGATTAGAAGTCTTCAAGAATCCACATTTCCGCTCATTGTTGCTCCGAACTAAGGAGACGACAATAACTAGGGCCTCCTCGCCCTGAAAATTATCTACTGTCGCAATTCTTAAAGCATTCAGCAGTGTCGTTTTCTGGACCTGGACTTGGCCATCTGTAGAAGTTTCCTGGTCGTCTTGAAGTCCCTTAGCTTCCAACTCTTCTTGATCTCGATCCCCAACAACAATCTCGAAGGAATTCGCTAGTCGTTTCTTGATTTTCTGCAATTGCCCCAGATATGGAGTAATAACTGCAATATCCTCACTCCCATACGTTCCCTGCCTTACAAGATGTGAGACAAGAGCAGCGATCATATCCACTTCGAAAGTATTGGTTCTGGATAAGGAGACAGCTTGGGCAGGTCGCGGGTCTTCTTTTTCCTGGTGGTCAAGCCAATATAAGCGATCTCGCATCCCATCGACTTCCGGATATTCTAACACTGAGGGATGATCTTGCAAGTCCGGATAGAGCGGGACTCTGACTAGCTCTGAGATGGAGGGGTGCATTCGTCGCTGAGTCTTCAATGTGCTCAATGGTACCTGGAGATTCCCCATCTGCGGCCTGACGAGACGCTCAAACAGCGAGATGTCGAGGGAATATCTCTTGCCTCGGGGATTGTCATGTTGAAGCTCGTAGTTGTTTATTTGGGGCCGGAGTTGTTCGTGATCGCCGATTAAGATTGCATGTTCAACTCCAGGTAGGAATGCAGTGAGGGTGTGTGCCTCGAGAACTTCTCCAGCTTCTTCGCAAAGCATGACTTTTGCTCGCACGCGCTGGAGCAACTCGATGTTCCTTGCCAACCCGGACGTCGTCACGCCGATGATGTGCGCTTCCCGGAGACATCGAAGATCCAGTTCATTGTGACATTTATCCAGCGCGGATTTGGAATCATGGTAGGAATCCAGTGCATGAATGAGGTCATTGGTGAGTTGCGCACTCCTTTGCTCAATCCAATGCTTGTGAAGAACACCACGCTCCGACGCTGACATCTCTCTCAGAGAAATGGCCGTGAGCTGAGCAACAGGACGATTCGAAGCGAGTTTCTTCGGTGCTCCTCTAAGCCAACTCTCTACAACCCTAAACTTCCTTCCCTTCACTTCCTGAAACCCCTCCTCATCTACCCCCTTCCCGAACAATTCCTTAAAATGCCGATTATGGGTCCTCATAAGATGAGCTTGGATATTTGTCCAAGAATTTGGATTATTCAACCCAGACAATATATCTTCAATTTCTCGCAGCGTTTCCCCAATATCCCGATTGTGTTCCCACCTATCATGTTTTTCCGTCTTCGTGGGCACGGCTGCTTCCGCTACATGACGGAGAGTGAGGTTTTGAAGCAAATCGGATTTGGATCGTGAGCCTAGACGGATGACTTGCATTACGCCATCCTTCACTAAATGCTCTAACAACTGATCGAGAGCATGATTCGTGTAGCATACACAGATGATGGGACCTAGGTCGGCTGCCTTTCGGTTGTGGAGTAAAGCCTTGATGATTGCCACACCGGTATAACTCTTTCCTGTACCTGGCGGGCCTTGAATGAGAGCTAGTTCTGTACTGAGAGCTTGGATGACGGCGAATTGTTGGGCTTCGTCGAGCGTGGACCCTCCGTCCAGCTTGGTGAAATCAAATGATTGTCCGGGTTTTAGAGCCAGTGGTACGCCGGCGAGAACGTCGAGGTTGAAACTGAACCCCCTTTTGGTCGCGTATGCTGGAGGCCTTATGACGGCAGCAGAAGTTTGAGAGTCCGGTGCAACGATCTCCGCGAATGGAAGGCTCAGCTCCCGGCTCATTTTCTGCAACGCTTGCAGAGTTGGCTGAAAAGAAGGTAAGAGCACCCCCGGGAACTCAACGAGTGATTGTCGAATTTTGGAAGGTGAAATGTGAGTACTGATCCAAATGGCATCTTCCGTTTTATATTCAGCTAGACTGAGTAGCACAGACGCGCGATTCGCTTGTCTGAAAAGGCTGGGAATATCATTTGATCTTCTCTTGTCGTCCGAATTGGAGTCCTTTCTTCTGTGGGGTGGCAATATTGGATCGCAGACGGAGAGGAAGATGATTTTGCCATTTGAAGAGACGAAGCAGACTAGCGAATCGACTTGCAAAAGCTTGCTTCCTTTCCACCAGTCTTCTCGCTGCTTCATAGATTTTTTGTTGATTTGGGGAGGTTGGTCGAATTCTGCTACGACTTGCAGACCTTTTCTGCGATCTACACACATACGGGAAAAGTGGACGTTGCGATAGATGAGCTTCCGAACTCCTTGTTGACCTTGGTGTGTTGTTGGTACATTACGATTGGGATGTTCTAGTCTTGTAACCTCTTCACGCACTGCATCTCGTAGTTGTCCCACTGTATCTTCGCGGAGGAGTCGGAATTGTCTGTCCAGGAGTCCGGCGAGACCTGGCAGGTGGCGTTGTGTTGAGTCGATTAATGGGAGGTATTCTTGTCGTGGGGAAGCGATCTCTCGCGCTGTGGGGAGAATCTGGATATCGGCGATACTCGCATGATCGTTATCGTGTCGAGCGCCGTTGTTGGAGAGGTTTCCAGGCAAGTCTTGACTCAACTCGAAGGCTGCAGATAGGAGGTTTTGCGGAGTTGGTTGGGTTGGTGCGAGAGGCAACGAAGAGCCGATGTTGAGACGACGTCTGATTCGAGTGAGGCTTTGTTGTGCATTCGGTACCATGAAATTCTCTGGGATGCAGGCAGAGATTGTCTCTACAATGGTAGTGAAGCCTTCGATGACTTGGGCACTCTGGTTGATCTCGATCAGCTGGTCTAGAACTGCCAGACTTGATGATATGGCAATGGTAGAGACTTCCTCATCGCTTGAAGAATGTCCCAAAATCATTCCACTTAGAGCAGTTGCTGTAAAGCGGAACGCACGGAGACCACGCCGGCCGCTGGGACCGAAGAGAAAGGTGTAGATGGTATCAACAGGAGTCTCTAGTATTAGCGAGGATAGCACATCCGGGTGAGAGATGATCCTGTAGAAAGGAAGAGTCCTATCTCTAAATATCGAGACAGTGGTTTCGTCCTTTTGGCTGGCATCCATAATGTCTGTTAGGGTCTTGATGATTGCAAGTCCCGTCTCTGCACCGAGTTTGGTGATGACGTGCTGCCGTGTTCCTGCATCCCCGCTCTCCATGAGATTCCAGCCCATCTGGAGAAACTTTTTGGTGTCCACAGCAGCTTCGAAACGTGAGGAATTCGTGTTGGGTCTGGGAATCATGTATGTCCATTTTCGGTAGATTGTTTCGGTTTCAGTCTCCTCGCGAAGCTGTGCATTCGTGGTGCTTGATGAGCTTACGGTGGTCGTTGATGTATCATGGCTGAATCGACAGTGGGTGCCGCGGTGGCAACGGCCGCGTTTGAAGTCGAAGCAGGGCCCTGGTCTATTGTGCCCTGAAGTCAGTGATTATTCTCATAAAAAAGGTAGAGTATCGAGTGCTCACGGCATTCTAGAAGGTGTGTATTGGGATCTTCTAGACTTATGGATGACTGACTAAAGATTGTAAGTAAACGGGCAGAGCAAGTAATGCTGCTGATAGCCAGAGGTTGCGGCGTGAGAAGGCTATGATTGAAGGAGGTAAAGGGTAGAAAATGGCAGAAACACTGATGATTTGACAGTGGTACATAGCAGAACAAGAATTAACCTGCGCAGGAAATGCTTTGGGAAGTCCCATCAGGCTCTGGAGCCTCCCGCTTCACCTTGGGGCAGCTTTGAGGCTCCAAACGACTGGTTACTGGAAGAGCATGCATGATGAGAAGTTCTAAATCATTCTGTCGAATAAGACGTCGCTGGCAAACGCGCAATGCGCTGTTTGAGCATCGACAGCCAAATCAGACGAAGGAAGTCCCGGCACGGCAACGGCCGTTTAACGTAGCTGACCGGGAAGCGAGTCACTCACGAAGCGAGCCACACAAGAAAATGTCTACCATTTTTTATTTCATAGCAAATTACACCAAAATCAAAAAGCCTCAGCATTTACACAGTGCCAAATCAATCTTTACCCTCTCGTGAAGCCGAGACCACCATATAAAATATTATACAGGATCTCTCTTCTGGTGTTGATCCGTCGATTCGCAAGGCCTCTAGCGCCCACGGAGCACCCAGATCTACCGTTGGACATCGTCTGCTGGCTCCCACGACACGAAGCTTACCCTGGTTTATTGCATCCTTTATAAGAGCAGCAAATTATTAAATAGATCCACGAATGTTAATTCTAGGGCCTTCCATTAAAGGTAGTAAGCTAACATGCGGAACGTTGATCCCCCAACGTAAATTTTGACCCGAGTTTATAAGTAATAAGCCAATCAATTTTAGAGCTTTATTATATAGACTTTAATTAATATATATAGAGATAAGGTTTTCCAGGGGGAGACCCCCTGGGACCCCCCTATATAGAGCTTTTGCTTAATTTAGAAGTAGTAGTAAGATTAAGGCGCCTTGGTCACTGCTAGGTAAGGATCTACTACAGTGACCGAGGCGCCCTACTTAAGCTGGGCTTAAGGATTATATTGGTCACGAATCTAGTATATATTTAGACTGCAGAGCTTTAATATAGAGCCCTCTACGTAGGATCTGATATAGTAGATTATAATTCCAATTTAAAGCTTTATATACTAAATATTTTTAATACCTAATAACTAAATCGCCGTATAGCTGGAATTAAAATAAGTCTACTACCCCAACTTAATTAAATACGCGTGTAGGAAGAGACATAACTATATATAAAGACGTCTGACATAATTAAGTAACCATGTTATTGCCCACCTAGTTCGGACATATAACAACGTAATGGCTCAGTAACAACGTAATAGCTTGGCGCCGAGTAATAGGAGGGGGGAGGAGGGGGAGGAGATTAGGGGTAGCTTGGCCACTACAAGAAGGTCATAATATTAGTATAGTATTAAACTTTAAAAATTATATCCCGGGAGCTTAATTAACGACCCCTATATAAAACGTTAATAATGTTTAATTATAGAGCTTTAAACTAGCAGATCTTCTAGAAATGCCTATTATAAGTAGCTCCGAGTACAAAATCTAGAATATTTAGTAGTGGTGTAAGTATAGGACGGGGTATATATTTGCGTTCCCAAATATTATCACGTAATATAATTTTTAGGTAACAAAAACCGCCGTTAATATTGCTCGACTGACACCTACTAGAGGTTCCTCCGTCCTTCCTATCTCCTCTCTTACCCGTCTCCTTATTAGATGCTATCTATATCGCCATATTAACCAATAGATCCCTTAGTAGAGACTAGAGAGGGGTATTAGAGCGCCTCTAGCTCTTATAAGGAAGAAGAAAGAAGAAAAAAGGAAGGTATAGAGGAGGGAGTATTTATAAATAGGAGGAGGCCTGCGAACGGGAGATTAGGCAGCTATAATATAGACATTAACGTTGCTTAACTAATACCTACTAGACGCCCCTTCGTCCTTTTTATCTTCTCTCTTACCCGTCTCCTCATTAAATGCTATCTATATCGCCACGTCGACCAATAGATCCCTTAGTAGGGACTAGGGAGGAGTATTAAAGCACCTTTAACTCTTATAAGGAAGAAGAAAAGAAGAGAGGAAGGTATAAAGGAGGGAGTATTTATAGATGGGAGGAGGCCTGCGAATAGGAGATTAGGTAGCCATAATATAGACATTAACATTGCTCAACTAATACTTACTGGACGCCCCTTCGTCCTTCCTATCTCCTCTCTTACCCGTCTCCTCATTAAATGCTATTTATATCGCTACGTTAACTAATAGATCCCTTAGTGGGGACTAGGGAGGGGTATTAGAGCACCTCTAGCTCTTATAAGGAAGAAGAAAAAAAGAAAGAAAGGTATAGAGGAGGGAGTATTTATAGATAGGAGGAGGCCTGCAAGTATAGGAGATTAGGCAGCTATAATATAGCTAGTAATGTTGCTCAACTAATATATACCGGACGCCCCTCCGTCCTTTCTATCCTCTCTCGCCCATCTCGTCGTCCAATGCTATTTATATTACCACGTCGACCAATAGATCCCTTAGTAGGGACTAGAGAGAGGTATTAGAGTACCTCTAGCTCTTATAAGGAAGAAGAAAGAAGAAAAGAGGAAGGTATAGAGGAGGGAGTATTTATAGACGGGAGGAGGCCCTGCGAGTACGTAATTTGGTAAGTACTAATAGTATAAGATTCTTATATAAGATGGGCTTAATTGCTTACTAAAATACGGGGTGTCTTTGTCACTGCAGTGGCTACTATAGTAGCTACTGCAGTAGTAGAGACGCCTTAAATATTTAATATAACCGACTACTAAGGCTGTTAATAAGTGAAAGGTAGGCTACCGATATAGTGTAAACGATATAATTGTTAATATCGTTTATAGCCTGTTTTTGCTTCTAGTGTACACGTAAATCGTCCTTATATTTAGCGTAGAGCTAGTTATAGGCAGTAAGCTAGTTTAGGTCTAGCTTTACTATTAATATAGCCGTAGGTAATATGTCCCTTAGTATAGGCCGACTTAATAGTTCTGGCTTTAAAAGATCGTTTTTCTTCTTAGATAGGTCGATATACTGCTATACCTCGTTAGTTTTAGCTATGTCTTAGATAATAAAGAACTATTAAATCTAATTAGATAGCTTGTTAAGGATAAGATTAATTTTTAATTTAGTAAAGGTTGTTATTTTTGGAATTTAATAGGTTAGGAAGGGTCTGGGTTAGGGTCCAGCTAGCGTCTTAATAGAACCTTATTTGGACGTTCCGAACTTTTAATTTAATTTATCAGTTTGGATTACTAAAATCTAAAATTTTATCACGGGGAGCGCAATTAATAACTCCTACTAACAGCTTTAACTACGTCTAATTTTTAATTTATAAATCGGCAGATTTATAGGTAATAGTTATTATAAGTAGCTCCAGGTATAGTATATATAAAATCTTAACTATAGTATAGAGAAGTCGTGGCTGCTAATATAGGGTCCTAAGTATTCTTAGAGGTCACGTGACTTCTTATATAAGCGACATTTCCGCCCTTTAAAAAAATTAAAAAATTCTAAAAATCGATTAACGCTATAGATAGCAGCAATATTGATCCGGTAGTACTACTAATTCTCCCTATATACTATTATATATATATCTAATAGCTCTAGAAGCGGTAAGAAGGTAGGACGGATAGGGGGGTTAAAATTTAGAAAATTGGATTTCGCGGTTAAGCTGTTTAAAGGTTAGGAAACTAAGACAAATGCTATATTCTCCGCTTACCTCTAAGCCAGTATATAATTTCCTAATTAGGAAAAGTCGTTTATAAGTAGTTGCTACTACCTCCGTATAAAATCTTCTTATTATACCTTTTTAGTCTTACTTATAGATAACTAAAATCGTTCTATATTAAACCTACGTTTAAATATAAGCCCTAAAAGCTTCTTAATTTATAAGATTGCTATATAGGTTAGCCTAGCTGTTTTATCCTTTTCTTTAACATCTAGAACTACCTAGTTAAGTATTAGGCCTTAGCTTTTATATACGGTAAGAGTAAAAGCTAAAGTAATTAGAAATTGACGCTATAAGTAAGAGCCTCTTATACCCTCCTATTTATAAAGTACGGAAAATATAGGGATAACTTTCTTACTATCCTGCTAAGTAAATAGGGTAGGTCCGTTATACCCATCTACCGTAATTAGTAGTAACTAAGGCTGATCCTTTTTAATATCCGCGTGTCCCTTCTATATAACATCTTTAACTATACTAGTAGTACCGTTTACTAAGCCTAGTTTAATCTAGATATTCTATATTAGTATTACTTTTGCGCTAATATATAGGGCTAGATTCTCTATAGTATTATACTAATTAGGAGTAACTTTCTGCGCACCTATACCAGTGTTAACTGACTTAATAGCTACTACTGGCTATAAAAAATCGCGAAGCTAAATAGTGTTATACTTACCTATAGCAGCGCGTGTACTATATAGCCAAATTACGTTGTTAAAGCCCGTAACCTTATTAGTAGATAGGCCCTACTTATACCTAGTTAAAAGAAGCTTCTAGGTTAAATTACTTATAGAATTACTACGTAGCTTTATAAGGGCGGTCCTAAATATAGAGCTCTTAGCATTATTACCACCCTGCCGTATAATTTGATTTAGGACAGCAGTTCGGTTAATTGCCTTATAGGCTCCCTTTCTATAGCTAGCGAGCTCTAACGGCCTAGCGGGTAGATTACTATATAAGGCCGCCTGACCTATAGGGGGAAGCTAATGGAAATCGCCTACTAGTAAGATGTTTAAGCCTCTAAAGTAGTTATTATTACGCGTAGGGTAGATCTAACGGAGGCGGCGATTAATCTAGGCTAGATATACTTACCTAATTATAAATTTCTCATTAAGAATAAGATAGTGAATATCCTTAAAAGCTTGTTATAGAGGCGTAAGACTGGCAGTAGGCAATTCCTTAAAGGGGCGATTTACTAGCAACCTTAATAGTTTGTATATAGTTCTACCGTTAATATTAAAGGCAGCTACTCTAGTAGGGGCGGCTTAAACTAATAGCGACGGCTTACTATTAGATATGGCTATATTATAAAGCGTAGTAGATAGAATAGTAATAAGATATAACTTGCCGGTTCCTACCTCTCTATTAACGTTAATCCACAGTAGGGGGGGGCTAAGGCCTACTTAGATCTGCCTATAGTAATTAACTACAACATTATAGATATAACGCTAACCTGGTTATAAGGAGGACGGAGTTACTATTTAGGATAGGCGGCTCCACGGTAGAGGCTATAGCTATACTTCCTACCAATAAGTCCTTTTATTAAGCTGCGGGTACATACCCTAATACGTACTTTAGTCGTAGTTATAATCAAGCTCCCTATTACCAAGCCTGTTAGGATCCTTAATTTTAACTCCGTTAGTATTTCGAATGCGGGTATATAAGGCCTTAAAGGACTAGTATAGCTCTAAGTCGTCTGCGAAATCGCCCTTAAACTTATTAATATCATTAGCAGTTTCGCGACCTTCCTCTAGTTTCCGATTGCAGAAGTAGTTAGGCTAATACTAATAAGAGTTAACGCAAGCCTAATAGGAAGCCATATAATCAGGAGCCCCAAATCCATTAGTATAAGTAGCCACTTTCTTATACTCCCTCTACGGGTAATAAAGAATAAGCTTTACGCGGTAGAACTTAGGATACTATAGATAGGAATGATCGCCGTTATATTGCGGAAAGTATAATATAACTTAAGGCCTTGCTCTTGGCCAACGCTTATAAGTAAAGTAATTAAAATAGAGTAGAAAATTAAGGAAAGTAACGTCCTTTACCCTATCTAGGCAGCGATTATATTTCTTATAGTTAGACAGCCCGCACCCTCTTAGTTACCTATTAGTAAGCTTATACATAGCGCTTTAATTATCCTCCTAGTAGTAGTTTAAAGTTACTATATTCCTAGAGCCTTTGTAAAAGGGAATATTAAAAAGCAAATAGTATACCTCCTACGCTAACTAATTACGTTTAGTAATAAGCTTATTTATAAACCTGGCCACGACCGAACTAAAGGCATAAAGGCTATTAGCGTATAGCTATACTAATTAGAGTAACTCTTAGTAGGAAGTCAACTTCTTCTTTTCCTTGCTGTAATACTTGCCTATATAGTTAACTATTACTAATATGCTTATAGCGGGTAATATATTAATATTCGCCATCCACGCTAATATTATAGCTGTATTATAACCATTAAGAAGCTTATTATTACGCTATAGACAGAACATTTAGTAATATGGATTTTAATTCTTTAATACAGCAGCCTTATTACAGAGAGAGCGTGGAAAATAAAAGCGGCACTCCTTTACTCTAGTGGAGCCTTTCTTTAATCTTAAGCAGTAAGATTTGGTGCAATTATAGTGCCGTTAAAATCAATTAAGGCAGGTAGTAAGAAGCTTACTAGTACTAAGCTGTTCTTTATAGCTAAAAGCAGAAGGATATTAGAGATTAGGAGGCCTAGATTAATTAGGATTAATTATAGATATAAAAGTAGCCTAGTACTTAGTAAAAGCCGCCCTTAATTTAATAGCTAACGGATCTGGCCTTAGGGCTATTAAACTCCATAAAAAGCTATATATATAGCCGCTACCTTATACCTACCACTCATATCGGGACCAAAAGTCAGTGCTATTAAATAGGCCTACAAGCACGTGTTTCCTAAATAGATTAAAGCGGCGATATAGCCAGTAAGCAGCAATATATAAATTATTGTTAAGATTCTAAAAAGTAATCTAGTAGCGCTAAGCCTTATTAGCAGCCTTATATTCGTTAAATTAAGGTATATAAGAGTATAGATTATGCTAATATAGATTAGCAGCGCTAAGTGTAAAGAATAGAGACCCGCTCTTAATATTCTTAGCATAAGCCGTAAGCTTATTTCTTTTCTGCCTCTAGTAAGGTCTAGTGCCCTTAAGGTTCCGTATATACCGTACAATCTTATTTAGCAACTAGCTACCCCTATTGCCATTTATAAGATTACTAAGCTTATTTAAAGACAGATTATTCTTATTTAATCAGCCGTAGAGGAAGCAGGTGGCGTTAAGGGCTTACTTTCTTATAATTTAATTAAACACATAGTAGCGAAATAAGGGGTGGCGGCCAAACCAACCGTCCTAATACTTAAGTATATGCTTAGCGTACGCAGCTAGGGTAATTATACGGCTTTATAGCATGTTAAAATCGGCTTTACTATAAGGAAACAGAGTAGAAAAGGCGCCGCGTATAATAAAACTAGCTGATCGCTTAAAGAGAGGTATCTGTCACACAGTAGGAACCTTTAGGCCCACTTATAGGTCTTATTAGTATTAAACCTTGCGACCTAAAAGCTCTAATTTATTAAGGTTAGGCACTAGATTAGGAACCAAAGTATCTAGTATATCGTTATTAAATTCGCCGTCCGGTATATTACTGCTAAGCTTAGCAGGTAGAGGATTAACAGCAGGACATTATATAGGAGCAGTAGGGTAAGCCGTTAGGCCACTAAAATTAGACTCTAACTTATTAATATAAGGTAGCTGATCTAATATAGAGCCATTATCGGGTAAGCTAGTAAGCTAAGTGCTATATATTTTAACGTTATAATAATTAGGATAATTGACCTTTAGAAAGTAAAGCCATAGTAATATAGCAGAGCGCCTTATAGTATACCGCTTAGTAAACCGCCAACTTAGGTATTCGCCACCCTTTACTACTATAGGCCTCACGACCAGTATATTAAGTTTAGTAGGTAGCTATAGTAGCTGCCTCTAAGTCTTTAGTATATTCTAGCCAAAGTAGCAAACATAGCCAGTATAGCGATATTATTAGCCGCGTATACGCACGACTTGCAGATAAACGTATACGCGCGCAATTAGAAGCTCCTCTACCGCGGTAAGTATAGGTAGGAAGCCAGGAACAGGCCCCGGATTGAGCCTATTGCTTTCACCAAACAGGGGAGAAAGGGTTAGATCTTTAAGGCTATCAGCGTCCTTAATGCAGGCTTTATATATACCTATATTATTACCCTCCGTAGCTAGGCCCATTTAGAACCACTACTCCTTATAACAACTGCACGTCTTTATACATTTAGCCTGTAGTATACTCCTAAACTTCTTAATTTGCTTCTAATTAACAGCTAAAACGGGTAATAGTATGGCCGTAGTTAGAGTAGAAGTAAGTATTAGCGGTAGAGTAGGTATAGGAGCTAGTTCCAATAAGGACGTATTTAGGCTATTTAGTGTGCCTCTTCTACTATATAGAGCTTTATCTATGGTATATAGCGGAGGAGTAGGCAAGTAAGCTTTACCCCACTAATTAAGAATGCGGTACTCCCGTTATATTGCCCTAATTATCTTCCGCCATTAAGCTATTTTAGGGATATCTTAGCTATTCTAGCCGCAAGGCAGGAAGGCGTTCTTAATATTATTTCTAGGTAGAGTAGTTCGCTAGCGCCTTACAGAATAATTCTTAGTAGTAGAACCTAACTCTATAGGAGCTCTCCGCTTATCTAAATTATATTTAAAGGCCTAGAAAAGTAAGTAGAAGTAGAAGTAGTATATAGGGAATACGCGCCTTTAACCGACATAACTGGCATAGCTTTAAAAGCTTCTTTAAAGGGCCATCTTTAACAAAGTTAAGGTGGGGCTTATAGATACAGCACCTGCTACACTTAATTACAGTAAGGTCTGCTATATTTACGGTATATATAGTGGTATTAATAGAGATATTAACAAAGACGTTAACAAAAAGGTACGTATATAATATTTTAATGTTCTAATATTTTAATGTTCGTCACGTGAATTCTGCCACAACTTACTACTATATCTTTTTTGAACCAATTAGAAGCTAGCTTAGCAAAGTTTGAATTTTAGGACCCAAAAATATAGACCACTCGTACCTCGGGTCAATAAATTACCACTATTAGTTAGAAACGGTTATATTTATTAAAGCCATAAAATAGCGTTAAATGGCTATTTTCGATTAACTCTATAGAAGTATAAGGGGGTAACCTAAGCGGGCTGCCGCCCTCCCTGCTAGCGCTGGCGTGGGTTTAGGCCAAATAAATTATAGCTCTTCGTATTATAAATGCATACAGAAGCCACTAGAATAGAAAGATAATATAAAACAACAGATGGAGAGCAAGAGACCCTATATCTTATATCCTAAAATACTAAATCTTCTTCGCCGGCGAATTACCCTAATTTAAACCCAATTAAGAATATCTAGAGGCTGTTAAAGGGGAGAAGATAATAGAGGTTTCCTACAAGTTAGGGGGTACATAGAGGAGGAATAACGGAGTATTAATACTAAATAAGCAATCGTTTTAATGTGGCGATGTGGCAATATAAGCACTAGTAGGAAGCACTAGCAGGGAGGAGGGCAGCCCGCTTAGGTTACCCCCTTATACAGCGGTAAAGTAATTGCATAGCGCTAGCAAGGGGCCCCCGGCCACCTCTTACTTTACCTAATTAGGTAATATTAATTAAAATAAAGCTCCTATAGTCTCTATATACTCTAATACTTTATAAAACGTCCCTTTGCATCTATTACTGCCTGACAACGCGCCTTTATACTATTAATAAGCTCCTAAAACTCAAACGAGCCTACTTTATCCTATGCATCCTTTACTGCCGCCCGTAACTGATTATAGCCCATATTCTTAGGGTAGTAATCTTAAAGGTAGTTCTTTATAATATGCCAGACCCTCTTAATTAGGTTCAAATTAGGTAAGAATAGAGGCTAGAAAATAACAATAATTCCTTACCTAAGCTCTTTATGAGTCTCTCCTACTGTGACGGCTCGTACAAATGCCTCTGAACCGAAGCTTGTAGAATGCTATCTTATAAAGATACTAAGCTAAGGAGCAGAGAAGGTCGAGGAAAGGACACGTCTATATACAGGCGCCAAGTCTCCAAGCGAGCCCCTAACTAGGGTCTGTAACGGTGCCGTGACACCTACTGCGTAACTAGGAGCTTTATCTTATATAAGAATAAGACGTATTCCTTAACGTTTTATTAACTTAATATATCCATAGATTACCGGCACAGTGTGTGCATAGTAAGACTCTTGGTTTATTAAACCCTAATCATTCTCCTAAAATATACTAGGCCCTTATATATGTGTAAAAAAACAACACTAGAATATCCGTCCCTTCTTTCTTTGGTGCCTTTTAATAATATATATAGGATCCCACTCTTTACCAGCTCGTTAAGTAACCTAAGTTTGGGTATACCTTCCTCCTATAATCTAAGTCTTATTAGTCTAAAGGATCTTATACCATTACTTAAATATCCAATTAATATGCTTAACCGCCTAGTTATAACGAAGTATTCAATTATTTTCTATAATTGGAGGCTTTCGCATAGCTAGACGACGATAGAATCCCTCGCGGAGTAGAGCCGTACAAATAGCGTCTTTCTTTACTCCCTAATCCACAACCTCCGCTAGCTTTTGGAAAGACATTTACAGATTTATAGAGGAGGCACACACGAATTTAACCAGCTTTTTAACTTAAGCTTAAGTAAGAATAAAAGGCCGGCCAGATCGCTTTTAAGGAGTAGCTTTAACAATAGCAGTTCGAATTTAAGATAGGGTAGCCTGTGTTTGTCTATGGATCTGCAAATAGGACCACCTAATTAAGTAGAGAAGCTAGATATCGCGTCTTTAATCACACGTTAAATGGCTAGCTTTTGGGGGTCAAATTGAAGGGTATGGCCTAAGCCCAAAAGGCTCTAGAAGAGGAAGTGGAATGGTATCTAGAGCGGAAGACATTTTAAGAGATAATAGAGCATTAACCCTGGTAGAGAAAGGTTAGGGAGTCGATGTCGACGCGTCTTGAGCTGTGTTTTGGGTTCCAGGCTCAATATTACAAAGCTTCAGATATCTAAGAGACGCTACTTAATTAACAATCTATAAGAGATAGAGGCCGTACTACAAGAGAAATGGGATAAATTAACCCCTACCGATTAGAGGGCGTGTATTAAGAGTATAAGGAAGCGTTACGAATTAGTAATTAAATCCAAGGGAGGCTTAATCAAATATTAGAGCTCTGCTACACTAAAACATTCTCTAGATACAAATCTATTATATATTTAAATTGCTTCAGGATTGCTTGCCAATTGCTCACAGAGTCCTCTGCCAAAATAGGTGGGGTAGACGTTATCGATTGGCGTTTTTAGCTTCGGCTAATCACTTTCTGTAGGTGACTGTACATCTGATACCGGTGTTCATGCACGGGCCAGCCTGGCGTTGCGCCTCAACTGGTTAGGGGGTACTTTTGCACCCCATCTTCAAAATCCTCGGTTCTCCGCTCCAGAGGATGCGTCAAGGAAATAGCAACGCCTGCGACCTCTACATCACGTTCCGCCGCTCGTGCTGCCGCGAGTACCCTCCCAAAGATCTGGCCGACATGATTGAGGGTATTCCTGGCCACCATATAGTAAACTGATGGTGCGCCGTTCTTCTGTAAAAGTCGATTAAATCTACGTAGCGAGTCGGTTTCTCGCTAATCGCCATACTTAGGGAGGGAGGTTAAAGAAAAGCGTGAGGTCCTCCTGCTAGTGTCGCAGCGCCAAGCACGAGTCGTTATTCAAGGCGGCTTACGCGTAGCGTATCAATGTTTAATTACTGGTTTATATAGCTTATGACCACTTATCCTTGTTTTAAACTGCGCAAATTTCGCCACGGACGGTGAGGCGGATGGGAGAGCGGTGTGGTTGACAGTCGTGCACAGCGTCAGCTGCTGGCTGTCTAGCTCGTTGTGTTCAAAACCTGATCCGCAGTCGCCTTCGGTAATGGAGATGCCGAATTTGTCACCAACAGCTTACTCGGAGAAGGAGTTGTCTCGGAGCCGGGACTTTGAGCTGGGAGGGCCGTCGTCATCACCTTGCTCGGGAGCATTGATATAGTCTTGATGCCATGGCAGGGCGCCCATTGGAACTCCGGGTGAAGCTAGTGATGGCAGTGCTGGGATTGTACCTGGAGTCGGCTCCCCTGGAGCCGGAAGCGAGCTATCGGGGCTGGACGACGAGGCTTGGTACTGCTCCTCATCTTCCTTGTTGTCAATGACAGGAGGCAAGGCTGTGCTAACCTGGAACTTGACCTGTTTTGCTTTCTTGATGGACTTGTCGAGCTTGCCGTCAGGATTGGAGGTCAATGCCGGTCGAAGATTCTGAACCGAAGAGTGCGGTGTGATGGTGGCATTGACAGGACGCTTTCCCAATGCAACTTCGCCGGAACCGTCGGAGAAATCTGATACTATATCAATACACTAACAGCAGGGGGTGGTGGAACCTATCCTATACCTGAGATCGATGAAGCCGGTGTCATCGACAGCGGAATCCTCCCCTTTCCTCGATCACGAGGAGAGTTCACACCGCCACCGAACCTCGGGCGCGTATTCACCAGTGCCTCGAATGTCGAGTGACGATACGCATTCTCGCCGGGCGGTGGCTGAAGCGGCGGACGCAATCCATCGCCATCAGGGGAGGAACCGTCCATGACGGAAGTGATGGATAAGTCGCTCGAGCTGCCTCGACGCTCAACAAGCTTGCTCAATCCCGGTCTCCTTGGACCGAGTGTTCGACCCTTGCGATTCTCGTTACGGATACGATGGTGCATATCCACGTCTCGGTGAGCTTGACTAAGTGTGTGAGGACGTGCTGGTACTCCTCGCAGTTTTCCCCTATACCCGCAGCATTCTCTGCAGCTTGGGCCTGAGCTTTGCTGTGCTCCTGGGCGGCCTTTTTGGCCTCGCGGACGTTGTTGAAGATGGAGAACATAGCGGTATTAGTTCTTGGGTATGAGCTGTGGGGAACAATTGCGGGAGCGGCGGGCGATTAACCATTGGGACGGACATTGGCCTTCTTTATACCCCTTCCCGTCTCAAATGCTGGTGAGACGTGCAAATCTAGATCTTCATCGTTGCTGTGGAAGTGTGGTTGTGCGAGACGTGTTCGCGAGACAGTTTTAATTGTCCGCTGCTTTCATTATAGAAACATCAGCGGGTGAGGAGAGACTCAAGTGTAGATCTGGGGACGATCTGAATTTCGGCTGGTTTCCAAGTTATCAGAGACTTTAGCACGTACATGGACATGTAGAGGACACCATATTGAAATTCTAGGCGTCCGTGTCGACAACACATTGAATCTCTGCCCTGTAGCTTCCCGAGACAAATGATAGTGCGCCTCAGTGATACTGGGTCAGATTACCGTCGAGAGGTGAAGAAGGCCTGGTACGTTTCGTGACCCCTCTGAGATCGTCTGCTGGATATCTTTGCGCCACTCAAATCGAAACAACGTATGGCTTGGGTCAGCAAGTTCAATTCCTTTTAGATCTGTAGTCAAGACAAGCCTCGAGGTTGCAGAGTATCGACATCTCAGGTGTTACATAATTCATCTATCGAATTCGAATTTTTCTCTATTCCGGCCGATTCCCAGACAGGACCCCTTGTGGTACTAGCTCGGCTTTCATAACTTGTTCACGAGCCTTCGTTCGTCTCTCAACGCCTTGAGACCATCTATCGCCGTCTGCAGTGGCACCAGATCCCCCTTGGACTGTGTAGATACGTCATCTCGATTGCGGATATTCACCGTGCGACTATCCCGCTCCTGAGCACCGACGACTGTGCCCTGTTAGTTCATCAAACCGACCGATAGAAGACTATTTGTGACTTACCAAAGATGAAGTTGTACTGTTCAAGCTGTCCAGTACGGATCTTCTTCTGGAATGTGTTGCCGCTAAGGTCGACGTCGACATACATCCGTTGCTTTTTGAAGATGTTTTGCACTTCAACCGCATAATCGTTGGCTGCGGGCATCACAGGCACCACAAGGATCTGTCGAGGACTCAACCAAAAAGGCCATTTTCCAGCCAAGTGTTCAGTCAGGATGGCAATCATCCGCTCGAAGCTCCCGAAAATTGCTCGATGAATCATGACCGGACGAGCGTAGCCTTCGGGAAGGTCTTCGGATGCCGGCGCGACGCTATCGCTGCTGCCTTTCGCGGTGGCATATCTGAGCCGGAATCGCTGGGGAAGTTGAAAGTCAAGCTGAATTGTGCCGCACTGATGCTCGCGCTTTAGAGCGTCGGTGAGGGCCACGTCGATCTTTGGGCCATAGAAAGCTCCATCGCCGGGATTCTCTGACCATGTAGTACCGAGTGACTGAGTGAAGGTATTCAAGGCGGCCTTCAGCTTGGCTTCAGCATCGTTCCAGGTTTCGATACGACCCAAGTACTTCTCAGGTCTCGTAGACAACCGGAGCTTGTACGTGAACCCAAAAAGACCGTAGACTGAGTGAAGAAAGTCGAGGATGCCACGAATCTCGTCTTCAACCTTCTGGAGTTTAGCCTAAATTCAGTTGGGAAAAGCTTTTACTCACCTGTTCAAGGGCGCAGAAGATATGGGCGTCGTCTTGCTGTGCGAGGTCAGTGGGTGGGGCGTTTGGATAAAAGGATGACTTACAGCGAAGCGCCGCACTCGCGTCAGGCCAGAGAGCGCTCCGGAGTACTCGTTCCGATGAAGCACGCCAAAGTCTGCCATCCGCCAAGGGAGATTCCGATATGAAACCTCGGACAAGGAGAAGATCTTGCAATGCCCGGGGCAATTCATCGGTTTTAGCCCATATTTCTCTTTCTCAACTTCGAATGTGAACATATTTTGCTCATAATGATCCCAATGTCCAGAGGTTTTCCAAAGGTCAGATTTGTAGATGTTTGGCGTGATAACTTCATCGTAGCCTCGCTCGAAATATGCTGATTTGAGAAAATCCAGCAGAGCATTGTAGATTCGTGCTCCATGCGGTAGAAAGAAACAAGAACCAGGCGAAACTTCATCAAAGAAGAAGAGTTTTTGGTCTGTACCGATTTTTCGATGATTCCTCTTTGCAGCCTCCGTAAGAAATGTCTTGTATTCTTGAAGCAACTTGTTGTTCGGAAAAGCAATACCAGCGATTCGCTGGACGGACTCGTTGTTACTATCTCCGAGCCAATATGCGGATGAGTTCTAGGAAGAGGCTAGTACCTTCACAAAATGCAAGTAAAGAAGAGCTTAGGTTTACCCGAAGAACAGAGAACGCTTTTGTTATTCCAGTATGCCGAACATGTGGTCCACGACAGAAGTCGATGAGAGAGCCGCAACGATAAACCGTACTGGTACTACCGTCTGGTACACGTTCATTGATGAAGTGCACTTTGAACTTGCTGTACTTGAACATTTCAAGGATATCGGTCTTCGTCATCTCTAGGCGCTCGAAGGGCTGCTTCTCCTTGATTATAGTACTTGCCAACTTCTCCACTGCTTCTTGGTCCTCCGATTGCACCATTTTGCTGCTAGTGTCAGCGGGTGATCAGCTATTAGAGTAATTCGCGTACCCATCAGGAATGACCATATCGTAGTAAAACCCGGGAGGGTCTTCGGTGGGAGGCCCATTACACAGAAGACATGAGAACCTCGTCTCGGCGGCTTCTCCCAATACATGTGCAGCCGAATGCCAAAAGACCTTCTTGCCTGCGAAGGGACTGTCAGTAGCGGTTCAAGAGCGGACTGTGTCGCCTAGCCTTCGGGATGTTCAAAGTCCAGCAATTTGAGGGTACATGACTTCTCTAACGGACGATCCAAATCCCAAAGCTCTCCATCAACCTCAGCAATGATGGTCTGTTCGTATAGGGACTTGGAAATGGTGCGCGCAATGCTAGCGGGTGTTGTTTCCCAAGCGTTGCCGGCGACGAAGCGGTCTTGAGGGAGGCGTATTCGGATCTCTTCTCGAGGCTTAGCTGTAGACTTGTTAGTTCGGAGGAATGGGCCGAGAGCTTTAGTTCTCACAAGCCGATATCTTTTTCTGCTCCGCGAGTAGACGATCAAATAAGCTGAGGCGATGTTGGACGAAATCGGGCCCGTTGGAAGCCACGGCTGCAGATGAAGCTGGGGATTCTACATTCGAAGGCGCCGAAAGGGCTTGTTGGCTTGATCGGGGGTGCATATACGCATATGAGGCTCGGAGAGAATTCGGGAAGCAGCGATAAGGCGTTGAAGGTTTGATGTGGAAGTGAAAAGGACGCATTATTAGCTGTCGTATTGACTTGGTAGGTGATCACATAAAGTCACATTACCTCAGCAAGCTCAGACCATAGAATCAATTAGCGGGCATACGTATATCCGCAAGCGGATATCGCTAACCTGTTTTATTAAAAAGTCAATTCTATGGTCTAAGAGAGAGCATACAGCTCGGCCAGTGTTGCCGAAAGCTCCGTTAGTGCCCGCCAAGGCACTAAAACCTCGGCTAGTGTTGATATTTTGACTCCGACACAGCTTCACTTGGTATCGCATTACGTTCAGAGTCAATAACGCAATTATATTTCGATTATAACGTTATTACAGCCGTTTATAAGCTTTAATTAAATACTTCCTACTATCCAACACGATTTTGAAAGAGCTCGGTAATGATATGGATGAGGTAAGTTTTAGGAGGTTATGTTAAGGTTATATTAAGGTTTTATTAAGGATCTAATGTGGCTATAGAGCCTAGAGAACCAGCAATCTGGAGTAGGAGAGGTATTTATTAATATTCTATCCCTATTATTATCGTGATCTAATCTAACTATATTAGTTGCCGCTAAATCCCTTTTAGCCTCTAGAGAACAACTGCGATAACTCCTATATAAGTAGCGCAGGTATATATTTAGGTTATATCTATAATCTAATATGGAATAGACACCACTTAATAGTCTAAATACGTAATTTTGTAATAAGGTAAAGTAACTTCTAGTGGTTATAAGAAGGATCTAATTAGGATATAGACCGAGAATTTTCTGTAAAATAGGAAGGTAAATGCTTTTACTAGGATAGAGATCGCAAAAAATATAAGTTATATTTTAGATAAAACTACGTTATATCTATGATTTAACCTTAATAGATTATTAACGAAGTCCTTAGCAGCCCTAGCGACTCTATACAAGATCCGGACGCCACTATAATAGCTATATATAGCACTCCGGCGAATAGGGTAGTAGCTTTTAGGCCATATTCTAATCTAGACTTGGATAGTAGTAAGGGTGAGGGTTCTAGCACTTGTAATGCTGCTCTTTAGCTAAATACTATGAAGAGGCGTATTTCTGGTGCCCCCGCTTAATACACTAAGGTATAGTACCTTGGACTTAATAAGCGCCTAGGGTAGATTCCGTTCTTTTATATTAAGGTAATATCTAGTATATATTTAGCTTATATTTAAGATATAACCTAAATATAGCCCCGCGGCAAACATTTCCTTATTTATATTCTGCTAGAGAAGATTTTCTATAGATAGGATTATATTATTAGGAAGACTGTAAGTTATAAGTGCTATATATCTTTGTTATATCCTAGATTTAACTATAATAGGATCCAAATGCTAAACACACTGTTTGCGCTTGGGAAAAAAAATTTGTAAATAGTTGTGGAGGATTAATTAAGCATATTAAGTCGCATTTTCTAGTAAGATCCCAGATGTGTCTATATTATAACCTCCTTCTAACCTTAAAATAAAGAAAGGTGGAGGCTATATAATTAGGAGTATAAAGCCTAGAGGTTGAAAAGAACTAGAATTGGATAATTTAGATAGTATATTTATCTATATATCTATATTATATCCTAGATCTAACTTATTTTAGTGGCTTAGAAGATACTTTATAGAGCTATTTATACAAAGGAGGAACTATAGGTCATATACCCTGTTAGTAAAGCAGTAAGAAAGGCTGGAATATATTATAATGGTTTAAACTAATGTTCTTCTATCTAGGATATATTGCTAATATATTTTAGCCCCCCTAGCTGAAAATGCACCCTTGATGGCTAAAGGTCATAGAAAACGTAAAGTAACTTCAGCAGATCTAGGTATGTTATTATTTATAATCTTATTATATTATAGATCTAACCGGATTATATAGAGGAGCCAGTTAAGCAGATACGCATTATATTCTATTTTAGAATTCCATTAACCTCTAAGGGTAAGGTAAGTTTAGGCAGTTATAATTACTATATAACTATAATCTAACTTTAATATAGCCTGATCGCGTTATAATGTTTAAGGTTATTAGCAAGCCTAAAAATTAGAAATGTTTTTTATGTAGGACCAGTAGCAAGAGTAAGTTCGCTAGTTATATTTCTGTTATATCTTAGATCTAATGTAAATAGCATGCTTATCTAACTAAGGTACGTGTATCTGGTTTAATAAGGTATACTTATAGTTTTTAATTATATTACTAATATATCTATGATTTAATTATAAATAGAACTTCGTTTTACCTAATGTAATACTACCGGAGGTTATAGATGACTTTAATAATGGGGAGTTGTTTGATACTAAGGAGGACTACGCCGTATGGGTTAAATAGGTTAAGGCGTTCATGCATCTTAGATATATACTGGTTATATCCTAGTTATATTATAAACACTATGAAGCATTATATATGGGCTATAGAACATTACGCGGAGCATAGGCATAGCGTAGAGAATTTGGGTTAGGCTTTCTCTTGGATATTATAATATCACTCTATCTAGGTAATTACCTTAATATAACCTCTGCCCTTTATGCTTGTAAATATAAAAATTTGTATTAACTAAGTTCTTGTTTTAATTTTCTAAGCTCTAATTCCATCTTCCGATTTTATAGTTTAATTGCTTTTACTTTAGCTTCTATATATAGAACCCAGGCTTCTTACTTATAAATATTTAATTGGGATTGCTATAGCGTTAACTGTTATAAGAATTAAGCTTATTAAGTAACAGTTATACGAAGTAAGGACTATAAGCTACTTTTATGTCCTAGATATAGTTAGCTTATAAGCTAGATATATTAAGGATATATCTAAATAATCCTACCTAACGGTGAAATAGGCCTAGGAGAGAGCGAAATCTACCTATTATTTAATATTATAATAGAGGATACTAAAAAATATTAGCTTTATAGAATTTAGTAAGATTTAGAATATAATATACTGGAGCGAATAGAGGTAAGAGATTGTGAGCGAGATTTTAATTATGCGCCTCGCGAACTTTATAATTGCGACCGTGGGCATATACTAGTTCTGGAAGATGATATATCTAATATAATATTATTAAAATTAAAATCTTTATCCTCTTTAATACTTATAGATATAGTATTAGCTTTTCCTTTACTAGTACGGGCCTATTTTCTTGATTTTTCTAGCTCTTTTAAAACTTATAGAACTATGGTAGATTATATTAGCGATATATCTATATTAAAGCTATAATAAATCCATATATTTACGCTTCTCTGCTAGAGCTATTTTTTTTAGCAATAAATGTAGTTCGCGATATATATAAAATCCTATGCTAATAATACGCCTTCCACGCTTTAAAATTAAAAACATTAATTCTTTGTCCACTATAATTGTTATTATAATACTATATTACGGATATATAAGATATACTAACATTAAAATAGCAGCTAAAAGGCTTAATTGACGCCTAAGATTATTCGCTCGAAAATGGGAGCATTTAACGGCGTTTGTATTCTTTATAATTGTAGAGAATATATTACTATCCATTTTACTATAATGTGGATTTATTCCAGATGCAATATATATATATCGCTTATATTAATACTAGTTTATGATTTTATGGTTATTACTGTACTTTCCTATAACTGTGAATGTTAGAATGTGGATATAGTATGGATTAATTAGGGATATAATATCTCTATACCTTTAATTGCGTCCAAAATTTCGTAGTATTGCTTATGGCTTATAGCCTCTATAATTGAAGCCATGTGTTGCCTAATACTATCTTGGCCTATATTTCCGGCTCTAATAACCTAATAAATACCGCGAAGAATGTGGATTTGGTAATATATAATTATAGACTTTATATAGCCCTGCTAGGTCTGCGAGGGGTTAATATCTATTAGGTAAAGGCTAAGCCCTAATATATTTTAGTAATATCTTTAACATATACGCATTATAAAATACCTTTTGCCTATGCCCTATCTATATCTATAAGAGCTGTATAAAATCCACGTTTATGGATATAACTTTAATAAGTTGGATAGCCGCAATTCTTATATAAGCGGAATATAGTATGGAAAAGTTGTTAATATATCTCTACTAATTGGCCCATGGCTTAGTTTACAAAAACTCTTATTAGTATAATAACTATAGCCTTATTAGAATAAAGATATAACTGTGATATAACTAGGTTATATAATACCTTTATTAATTCTAGGGATATTTGTAGTAATTACAACCTTATCTAGCCTAGCTGTACCAACTTATTTAAATAACATATTAATTTTAAACGTTTTTAACGTTAATAGTATTTCTGCCTAGCCTTTTTAAAAGCATATAATTATTAGCTTACCATTTTTATGGAATATATCTTATATATATCTAAGACCAGTTTTATAATATAGATGCTTTTTAAATATTACCCCTTATATATCTTGACCTTGTGGAAATAATAAAAGCTATTGCTTTTTAATTATATATTAAATTTTATTAAGATTTACTAGGCTTTAATAAAGGCTTAGAAGGCTAGTAACATTATATTTTTCGTAAAACTCTTTTATTAAAGGGCTGTATATAAAAGAGCCTAATAGAGTAAGGATAGAGCATTAATATAGCTTGGATATGATATACTTAGAGTAAGCCCTAGCCCCAACTATTGCTGGATTTGTTATTAAAGTTCTTTAATAAGCTATATTAGAACCTTTAACGGAGGCGCTAGAGAATATATATGTTTGCCGTAAGAAGTTAAAATAATATAAGGGCAATCCTTAATATTATCTGGCTATATATAATTGAACTCCACGTTATATAGGGCTAGTACCCATTTTCTAGGCCCTTAGGCGTGGTTATAACCTAGATATATTAGTGTTATATCATAGTTATATTATAGTTATATATATATTATAATAACTTACCGCAATTATCTAATCTTTTCTTTCTATACTCTACCGCTGTATAGGTTTCTAGAGTACCCTAATAGCCTTAGTTAAGTAAATCTCTTAAATATTTTAATAAGTATCTTAAAACTGAAGAAAGAGACTTTTAGTAGTGTTTTTTATAGTTCTATATTTAACTTCCCTTAGTATAGTATATACTTGCTATAGGTCTATCTATAAGTGACTAGTTATAGCTTAGTTATAGTAGTAATATATTTAGGATCTATTAGATACTAACTGTGTACTTTATAATATAAAGATATAGCTTATAACTAGCACTCTGCTCTATATAGGCAATCTAGTGCTAAAATATATAACAAATACTATTATAAAGCCTATATATATGTTAATAAAAATAGATAATATAAATAAATGTTTTATATATTTATGTCTTTTCGTTTAATATTATCTTAATTTAATTCTATTAAATTGCTAAGGAAATATATAAGAGTTTGTAACGTCTATATTATAACTTAGATATAGTAGCATAATATTATAGATATATTATACTTTTTCTTATAATTTACGTATTCTTTCCTAGTCCTCTACTGTAATTTGCTCGTAATAAAAGTTTTATAATTAAGGGTCTAAATATTCGTAATAAAACACGCTTAAATAGGGTATCTGTCTTCTAAAACACTTTTAGAGGCTAAGAAGAGGGCATATTATACTTATTTTGTTCTTTAATGTATATAAGTATTACATCTATCTATATTAGAACTAAGTTATATATAGGATCTATCTAGGATATAGTATCTTATATTTTCGTATATCTTTATAATATTCTTATTATTTAGCTATAGGCTAGATAAATCTATAATATATCTAATCCCGTGCTTAGAGGACATAGGATATTCTGGTATCTTTTAACTAAACATAAGTCTTTCTACTATAAGTAATCTAGTTTATGTAATTAATATTAAGCCTAGCTATATTATAGAGATAATTAGTTTATATATTATATATAGCTCGCGTTATATAATTCTACTTACTACTATTATTAAAGAAGAGGCATTGGCAGATTGTTGTAGTATAGGTATTTAGGATTAAATATCTTAGTAGTACTCCCGATATAAGCCGGATATATCCTAATTACTATCTTTAATATTTATATATGTGCGTTTCTTCTGCACCTATTACCCTTTATAAAAGAAGTCCTCCTATAATTATTCTAAGTCTTTAATTAAAGGCTGAGTTTCTTCTATTAGTAGTAGTATAGAAGAACTACCCGAGATAGGTAGGTGCGTAAGGGTATCTGGATTATATCCTAGATATATTGTTGATCTATCCTAGATATATCTTTGCGCACTTTAGGATGCTTACGTATTATTGGCTATTTTTAATGCTAAGATTTGCACGATCTTAAATACGCCAAAGATAGGGTATGGTTGCAATATTATATAATAATGTGTAGCTTTAATATATTAATTGCGATAATTTTAAAGAATTTTGTATTAAAAGCTTATTAGGTGTGCGCGTATGGGGCTAAAGTTCATTAAGTGTAAGATTTTGCGACGTGGCGTATTTGAACACTCCCGGAGCTTTTGGCTATACTCTCCGACCTTTAGACTCTCTAAGAGACTTTATTGACCAGGTGTTCGAATTTTTAAACCCCCGCCAAGCCAGCTTTTGATTAGTTAGAAAAACCCGCCAAGCTAGCTTCTGGTTGGTTAGAAACAAGACTACGCGCGGTAAGTTATGGCAGAATCCACGTGACAAACATTAAAATATTATGAACGTCGAAATATCTTAGTATTGCACCTTCCTTTTTGTTAATACCTCTATTAATACCACTAACGTAGTTCACGATCGCGCGGCCCACACGGTCGTGCGGCCCACCTTAAACCCCACCAAAAATTAGAAAATTTATGTCTTAATATCTTAACAACCACTTTATAATAAATTCTAATAATTTATATTTAGACTTTTATATATACTTTATAGCCTCTATTAAAGCTATATAGTAAATGGTTTAGTAGTTTTTAAGATATAGTAAGATATAGTATTTTAGCCTTATTTTAGCCCCTAAATTTTAATATTTTAAAAACTACTAAACTATTTACTATATAACTTTAATAGAAGCTATAAAGTATATATAAAAGTCTAAATCTAAATTATTATAATTTATTATAAAGTGGTTGTTAGGATATTAAGGCATGATGAATTTTCTAATTTTTGGTGGGGTTTGAGGTGGGCCGCACGACCGTGTGGGCCGTACGACCGTGAACCACGTTATATATATTATAAATATGGCAGATCCTACTGTAATTAAGTGCAGCAAGTGCCATATCTATAAGCCCCGCCTTAACTTTGTCAAAAACGGCCCTTTAAAGAAGCTTTTAAAGCTGTGCCAGTTATATTGGTTAAAGGCGCATCTTCTCTATATATTACTTCTACTTCTGCTTACTTTTCTGGGTCTCTAAATATAATTTAAATAAGCGGAGGTGTAACCGACTACCGACACTGTGCTGAGACACGAGATTACCGTCTTGGAAGGCTCCAAGACAGCGTCAACGCCACCCTATATATTGATTGCAGATCAATATTGCTTGCAGATCACTGTTCCCATTTCAGTTACCTATTANCCCNTCATGTCTTATTACCTCNACCTTCTTCGTGTATATATAGAGACTTTAGAGCTACATTCACAATCAAGTCGTTTATTCAATTCTTCGCACTGCAAAGCTTACAGTTATGAGCCCGGATCGCACTACCTGCTGACCAATCAACCTACTACCTCATTCAAGAAGTCACTACTTCTATTACCTTTGCAGTGTCTTGAGCTTCTTCGCCTATCAAACGAACGGACGATCAACCCCAGTCAACGACCGTACGTACCTGACCGACGAACGAACTGACGAATCAAATTAAAAGTTCGAAACGTCAAAATAAGGGTTTCGCCAAGCCACCAATTAGACCCTGCCTAACCTGTTAAAATCCTAAAATAACGACCACAAGCAAATTAAAAGTCAACCTCATCCTTAACCAGCCATCTGATTGGACACAGTGGTTCTTTATCATCCAAGACACAGCCAAAACCAATAAGGTATGGCAGTATATTAACCCATCTAAGAGGAAAGACAAGCTTCTAACGCTAGAACCACCAAAACGGCCCACACCAGCGGACGCACGACCTATGGCTATATTAATAACCCAGCTAGAATAAGACCAATTCGCTATCTACAACCAGCTCTACGCTAAGTATAAAGACGATCTTCGAATACACCAGAAGCAAGAGCAGGCTATTAACGACATCAGCAACTATATTGTGCGAACAACGTTGGTAGCCTACCTTCCCCTTATTAACGGCCTAGATTCGGTCTACAAACGGCTTAAAACACTTAAGAAAGCGCTTGCCCCTACTACCTTAGGACGAAAGTATGACGTCCTAATATAATACACGGCTCTAAAAGCCTATAACAAAAAACAGAGTATTAAGAAATGGTTAAATAACTAGCGGAACGTCTATAAGCTTGCTAAGTAATTAGACCTACTAGATGTGCAAGGCTATAGGCCACACTACGACTTTGTTTAAGCAATTTAGCCCATCTCTTCTAGCTTTATAGGAGCTCTAGAAGTAGACCTTATTCGTAAGGAACGCAAGAACAAAGAAGCCCCATCTATTATTGACCTAATTAAGGAATTTAAGGAGTACTACCGTATGCAGTAAGCAGCATCTGTAACGGAACCTTGTAGCAAGAACTACGGTGGGCTCGTTATTGGGCTAGGTGTGTAAAAAATGCAAGTAACAATAGTCGACAAGTAATAACAACTAGTGGAGTGGTTGCCTAACAGATTAACTCCAATTATATTCTAAGAATTACTACAAAAAAGGAACTATCTAGGTAGGGACTAAGGGTCCTTAAATACACAACCGTACTCCTATAAAATCCTTCCTATACGTAATATACGTCTTATACGTCTTATACGTAAGTTCCTCTCGTTTCTCCCGTTTAATACGTAGCGCATTATATAACCTTAGCTACCATTCCTCATTACATAGTTCTACCGGCTCTATCCTAGACCGTGCCCAAATTAACCAACTAGCTTCTTCTAACTCCTCTCCTAGTAGTCATAATATCGTACTTAAAGCGTCTATAACACCATCTCCCTCCTCTTTATCTTTGTCCTTAAAGATTTAAAATATCTCTAAGTTGTTTACTAGAGGTATAATATCCGTCTAATTAATTTGGTTAATATTATTACTTATTATACCTAAAGCAATTTCTTCTTTACACGCCCAACGTCATGCTCGCACTATTGCTGCAATATTATCTCTTAGTGAGATTATACCGTCTCTATGTTCTTGCTGTTCGAAAGAGGGGTTGGTTTATATTACGTTGGCAAACCTATCTTCGCGACAACCGTCCTCTTACTTAAAGTGCACTAAAGCAAATGTTTGTTCATCCTATGACGTTCGCTTTACTTCTAATACTAAATATACGCGACCTATTACTCTTAATAGTCGTCTAGTTCCCTAATTAATTTGTCTTAGGGTCTTATATTTAATCTGCTACTACGCGGCTAGATAATGAACTGTCTTAAGCCCTTACTAAATTAGAACGTTCTTATAATGCGGAACAAAAGGCCCTAAATACTCGCATCGCGGTGTCTACTCGTTTACTTTATCTTAAGAAGGTTTATAAGAAGGTGCGTTCTAAGAAGTAGAAGCTTATAGAATAAGGTTTGTAGGAACTTAGCGATAAAAAAACGGATTCTCTTTTAACAGAGAAGGAAACAGATCTAAGTAGTTTAGCAACTGCTCTTCTTAGGTCCCCCTTAGGTAACTTATTCTTTAGTAATCCTTTTTTATTAATGCTGCCTAACCTAATTTCTTCTAATACTCCTATACCTTTCTTATAGCGTTCTTTAAATTCTCTAATGGCTCCTAGGTAGTCTTAGTATAGCCTATCTACTTAACCTTATACTATATTTCATCGTTAATGTCCTTATAACTAACGATCTTCAAAACTTGCTATTTATCTTCTTCTTATCCTCTATACGTATCTGCTTTATAAACTAGTGGCTTAACATTTCTATATGCTAGCTCTAGTATTGCAATGTGCTATATAGGGTAGATCTTTATTTTAGCTAGTAGATTCAACTTAAACGTAACCGGTGAAATCTTCTGCGTAATTTTAAAAGGTCTTAGTCTAATGTGGTCCAACTTCTTGCTTAGTCGTTAACTCTTGAAATTTTTGTATAGTAGCTATACTTTATCTCCCTTCTTAAGATCTAGTCCCTTAGATCTTTTAGCATTATAGTACTTTTTTATTCTCTCTTATACTTTCTTTACTAATTCCATAAGGTCTATATAAAGATTTATTAACGTCTTTATTCTTTCCTTAGCTATACTACTCGTTTTCTTCGCTTGCTATAGTAATAACGATATTCTTAGCTTATATCCGTAATTTGCCTTAAATAGTAATATGCCTATTCCTTCTTAAGGTGTTGCATTATATGTAAACTATATAACTAGTAATAGCAATACCCAATTATTCTGTGCATAATTAATATAATGCCTTAGATACTACTCTAGTGTCTAATTTAGTCTTTCCGTTTAACCGTCTGTCTGTGGATAATATGCGGTAGAAGTTACTACTTAAACTCCTTACTCCACTAAGAATACCTCCTAGAATGCTGCTATAAATCTTAGATCTCTATCTAATATAATTTTACTTAGTGCTCTATATCTTACGAACACTTCCTTAACATAGATTCTAGCGATATCTTCCGCTAAGATTTCTTCTATATATACTATAAAGTATCCCCACTTTATAAGCTTATCTACTATCACTATAATTGCGTTATAATCTTATCTAGTAATAGGATCTCTTAACTTTAGCAACTTAATAATAAAGTCCTATAATATAACCTCCCATAGTCTCTCTAGTGTTTTAATAGGTTATAGCCCTCCATATAGCTTATACCTTATTAGTTTATTTCTTTAGTAATCTAGGCATTCTTTTATAACCCCCCTAGCTATTCTCCAAATTCTATTAATAATATACTCCTCCTAGAGTCTTAATACTAAGCCTATAGCTTTATTATATCCTTAAGTTAATCCCTTATAGAAGTCCTCCACGAACTGCTCTGCTATGCTTCTTAGGATATACTTTACTTCTCGGTTTTCGTATATATCCGCTTATAGATCTTCTAGTTATACTTCTAGAATTCTTTATACCTAAAAGCTTTTTAGTGTCTCGTAGACTTTCTCTGGTTTATTACTCTCTTAAGTTGCTGCAATTTTTAGATAATTATACCTAATTAATCCGTCTATGTCTTTCCGTAGTAAAGCCCCTAATAGCTTTTTATCATTTTGTAGTTTAGCTTTGCGGCTTAGAGTGTCTGCCCGCGTATTGTCTGTACCCTTAGTATACTAAATCTTAAAATAGTATTTTATAAGCATCTCTACCCATCTAACCTATCTTTAGTTAAGTTCCTTTATTGTTAGAAATCCTATTAGGTTCTTATAATCCATCTTAACTATAAATAGTTTCTCTATACCTTATAAGAATGCTCTCTATTTCTTTAATGCTATAACTATACCTAATAACTCCTTATTATAGATGTTATAGTTTAACTCTAGTAATATTATCTTCCGACTATAATATACCACTAGGTGCCATCTATTTTAATATTTTTGCATAAAGTATGCCCCTAGTATATAGTCTAATGCATCTGTTTTTATAACCGTCTCTAATCCTAGTTAATAGATCTTAAGAACTAGCTCCTAGGTGAATAACTCTTTGACTTTCCTAAAGAGTTCTTCCTATTCCTCTCCCCATGCCTATAGTTCTTCTTTCTTTATTAATTGCGTAAATGGCTTAATATCTTTTAACTACTACGCTATAAACCTCCTGCAGTAATTGTAAAACCCTAGAAATAATCTTAACTGCGTAACGTTCTCTAGTTCTTACTAATTCGCTATAGCCTTAATCTTCTTTAGATCTATACTAAGTTGGCCTAGTTTAATAATAAATCTAACGAAATTAGTCTTCCTGGTAAAGAACTTGCATTTCTTAATTGCTACTAGCATCTATTCTTCTTATAATCTCTTTAAGACCCATTTAACGTGTTCCCTATATTCTTCCTTAGTTATTAAGTAGATAATAATATTATTAAGATATACCATAACAAATTCATCTAAGTATTCTCCTAATACATTGTTAATACGCTTCTAGAACGTTACTAGTGCGTTTATAAGCCTAAATTGCATAACTAATGGTTTATACAGTCCTTCCTTTAACCTAAAGGCTGCCTTCTATTCGTCGCCTTCCTTAATTCTAATCTAATAGTACGCCTATCTTAGATCTATCTTTGTAAAGATTTACGCATTGCCTATCCTATCTTAGATTTCGCTAATTAAGGGTAAAGGATACCTATTCTTTCTGGTAATGCTGTTTAACTATCTATAGTTAATATACAGCCTTAGTTTGCCATTCTTTTTTGGTATAAATAGTACTGGATATCCTGCTAATGACTGCGATAGTCTAATATATCCCTTTTATAGGTTTTCCTAGACAAACTCTTTTAATGCTTTACCTTCTTCTTTAGTAAGCTTATAGATTAGAAAGAACTTTAGACTCGTTCCTAGTTCCAACTCTATCTTATAATCCTATGCTATATACTCTAACAGCTTTTCACTTTCTAGTAACTATAGTTTCTTACTATACTTATAGTATCTCTTTAGTACGTAACTTAAGCCTCGCTTAGTCTCTTTATATATCGCTCCGACTTAGTACTATACTATCTTAGCTTATTATCGCATCTTGCGTTATTAAGTATCCTTAATATCAACCTAACCTGTAATCCAATTAATCCTTAGATTATATTCCTGTAACTAAGGCATACCTAATACTGCCTTATCCCGTCCTAATAGTAGGATATTAAAAGACATCTTAATTTATCTTCCTTTAATAGTTATCTAAATAGGTCCTGTTTTAAGATTGATGATCCCTCCTCTATAGGCTATTAGATCTCCTAAAATTATAACTAATAAGTAAGGTTCCTCCTTTTGTCTATAAGGTAATCCTATCCTTTTAACTGCTGCTAGTAAGATATGGTTTCGCGTTACTCTACTATCTATTAGCGCTTCGAACTGCTAATCTTACTATTTAACTTGTAAATTTAGGTGTTGTCCTTAAATTCCTTTAAGGGTCTAAGGTTCTACTACTGGTTCCCTCTAGTCCTATAGGCCTCTACTTTTCTTAACTATTAGCTGCTTAATCCTAGTGCACTTGGCTCGCTCTTTAGCTAATGCCTAGTTTGCTTTTTGTCTTTAATATGCCATAGACATATATTTTCTAGGCATTCCTATTACTGTCGTCCGTCTAAGTATTCTTCCGTAAGGAATCTTTTTAGTTAAAGTACTAAGCTTCCTTCCTCTTAGACTTCTGCTGGATGCTATCTATATATATATTTAGCATTCCTATACTATTACTTGTCCGTTATCTAGTATATCCTTATAGGGTATTTCCGATTCTTTTCTTTTAGATTCTTATATATCTCGTATATATTGTTTATACACGCAATCCATGATAACGTGTAGTGTGCTAGGTGCTTTAGGTTAACTCTTAGCTTGTCTTTATCCTTAAGTTTAAACCTTTATTGTGCTAATCTAAACGTTATAACTTCATTCGCAGGTACTAAGATACGCCTCTCGCTTCTCTAGTCCTCTAAACGCTTCTTTAGATCCTTTAACGTTATAATTAAGGCTCCTTTGATATAATTTATGGCCTTCTCTATAATTAGGTAGTTCTAGATAACTCTTTCATCTAACTATATATAGAAATCTTCCTACTTATCATTGTGCCTTTACCTATACCACTTTTGGTACAGCTGCTGGAGTATATACGGCTTGTCCGTAAGGAAGTATCTTCTTATTACTACATCGTAATAGCCTTTCGTGTGTCGTTCTTTAAACCTAGTTGGAATCCCTAAATCCTCTTTATCTTCCAGTTTAGTAAGCCACTTAGCTCTTAGTATACCTGCCCTAGGCCTATTAGTAATTCTTTATACTAGCGCTCTATCCCTTATATATCCTAATATGCTAGATCTCTTATCTAGTTTCTGTTCTTACTATACAATAATTCTTTGCCTAAATTCTTCTATAGTTTCTTTTAGTTTGCGTCTTGCGCTTTAATCCTTAAAGTTCTCTTACTTCTTAATCTTTATATTAACTTTTTAATCTTTAGTCCAAACACTATGTTTTACTAGTAAGTCTTTTAGGTCTATGTATTCGTCTCCTAGTTTAATTGCTGTTTGCGCTACAGATTCTCTAATCTATAAAGAAGCTCCTTACCTCTTACCTATAGGTGTTCTAATTCGTACTCCGAATTCTTAGCCCCTTAGATTCTTTAATCCTAAGCTTACTTTTAACTTAAGCTTAGCTCCAGCCTTAGTCTAACTAGGCTTGCTTAGTGTTCTTATCTCGTCTTAAGAGTCTTAAATCTCACTTATCTCGTCTTAAGAATCTTGTGTCTATGGAAACTTCCGTCCCAAGCTTATTCGTATATCACTAAACTGAGCTACTACTCTGCTCTATTGGTTATTATCCGTTATAGGTCCTTAAGCTTACCTTATCTCATCTTAAGAGTCTTAAATCTTACTCATCTCGTCTTAAGAATCTTGTGTCTATAGAAACTTCCGTCCTAAGCTTATTTATATGTCACTAAACTAAGCTACTGCTCTGCTCTATCGGTTATTATCCGTTATAGGTCCTTAAGCTTGCCTTATCTCGTCTTAAGAATCTTAGTCGTCTCTTATCTCGCTATAAGAATCTTAAGCTTTTAGCCTTTTGCCTTTATTAAGTGCCGAAGTGGTTTACTATCCTACTTCTCTTACGTCTTATAAAGCGATAAACATCGTATCTAGTGGGGTTTCGATCCCTACTAATGTTCCTTATTCTATAGTGGAATCATCCTCTACTTCTAGTATAATATCTTTAAGGTCTACTCGCTCCTAGTAAGCGGCCCTTATTACCTTATTATTACGGAATGTTTTGCCTATATTAAATTCATCGTCCTTAATGTCCAATCTGTGAACTAGTTCATTAGTTCCTCTATATCCTATAGGTGCTGGCTTCTATAGCTAATAGCTTGCGCCATATTTAGCGTCCTTATAAATTTGGTATATGTTATTGTAACAAAACGCAAAGCTTCTAATTAAATACTCTTTTGTTCCTCGCAGTATATTATCGTCCCTCTATACGTATATGTCGTCTACTAATCTTATACCCTTTACTACGTAGTAACTCTGCCCACTTCTACAGTCTCTAATATAGTGACCCTATTTTCCGCAATTTATGTAAGCTCCTTCTTTAAACCATTTTTCTTGCTATAGAGTCCGCCTAAATGTCTTCTACTGCTAAGATCCCTAATTCGGCCTCTGCTCCTTAGACCTTTAATTACTTAATCTTTGTCCCCTAGGTTTCTATAGGTTCTTACTCTATCTCTTATAGGCTTCTCTAGTACCACTTAGGTCCATTAGCTCTGCGCTATACCATAGTTTTTAACTTAGCTTTTATCATTGCGTACTTTACGCCTTATACAACTATAGAACTCTATCCTAACCCTTCTTAGCCTATTCCCTTTAATAGATCTAATTATTAATCTTAATCGCCTAATCTATTAATTCCCTTAGGGTGTCTGTATCTTCCATTAGAATAATTACGTCCTGGACTTTAGCCTTAAGTCCCTGTTTATACTATGCTATAAGCGCCCTATTATTCCACTTAACTTATATCGCTAATGTCTGAAACTATATTATATACTTAATTGCTAAGGTTCGTTACGTAATATCTTAGAGTTTTTTTTTCCGCCGTGGTTACTGCCTCTAGGTCTCTAAATATTTATATAAGTCGTTCTATAAATCTATTCTAGCTTAAGAATATAAACTGTACCTCTTAGTTCGTTATCGTCATTCCATTTGCCTGGATTTCTATTAGGTAAGGCTTAAACTATTTAAGTGCTCTTCCTGTTAAGAACAATCCTGCGTATACTATTTGATCTATAGGTATTGCTAGCTTAGCTCCCTCTTGCGCGACCTTAAAGTGCATTTATATAAGGAATCCTTTAAGCTTTAATCTCTCTCCTAAGTATCTTTTAATCGATAGTAACTTAACCTTTACTGCGCCTATCCCGTTAATTCTATTTTCTAACGTTGCATTATTTTCTATTAACTGGTCGACTATCTCTTATAACTGTCCGACCGTTACAGGTTGCTATAAGTTAGTGTCTGCTATACTAGTGTCGTTACCTAACCTTAATGTAGTTGCTGCCGTTAATGGCGTTATAGTGGCTGCTTTTAGTGGCACGTTATCCGACTTACTGTTATTAATACCGTAACCAGGTAGTAATTGTATAACGGAACCTTATAGCAAGAACTACGGTAGGCTTGTTATTAGGCTAGGTGTGTAGGAAATATAAGTAATAATAGTTAATAAGTAATAACAACTAGTGGAGTAGTTGCCTAACAGATTAACTCTAATTATATTCTAAGAATTACTACAAAGAAGGAACTATCTAGGTAGGGACTAAGGGTCCTTAAATACACAACCGTACTCCTATAAAATCCTTCCTGTACGTAATGTACGTCTTATATATAAGGTACGTAAGTTCCTCTCATTCCTCCCGTTTAATACGTAGCGTATTATATGACCTCGGCTACCATTTCTCGTCACATAGTTCTACCGGCTCCATCCTAGACCGTGCCCAAATTAACCAACTAGCTTCTTCCGACTCCTCTCCTAGTAGTCGTAACATCGTACTTAAAGCGTCCGTAACAATGTTTATAAATATCGTAGCACTATTAAGAGCTACTGATAACGATATCCATTTTGACTTAGGACGAAACTTGCTATATTATCTAGTAACTAGCGAAACAGTATGCTATGCGAAACGACTAGGGGGCTACTGGGCACTGATGTATAGAGAGCCTACCCTAGATTCGATAACTTAATCAACCTTCTTAATAAGAAGACATTAACTAAGCAGAATGGCCCGTAAACCAGTTGGAGCCATAGCTATAAAATGGCACAAAATACTTGGCCATGCAGGACCTAACGCTATTAAACAGCTTCCTAAGCACGTCAATGGCGCAGAGCTTAAAGAGCTAATTAATAAATGAGCACCGCTTAAAATCGAATGCGAAGTCTGCTTAATATTAAAGTATATACAGAAGATCTCTTAAAGACGAGAACACAAATTTCTAGCCACTTAACCATTCGAGCGGGTAGCATTCGATATTATTACCCTTGGAGAACTAGGGTACAATAGTAATAGATACGTGATGCACTTCTATTGCACGTATTCCAAATTTAATTTTATATTTACCGCCAAGAATAAGGATAAAGCTACCGTCCTACCTACTATCCGCAAGACCCACCGTTTAATTAAAATACGATTTCACTAGGACGTCGTCTTTTTCTAGAGCGATAATAAACGAGCTTTTAGACAGATAGGAGACACCTTACAGATCTAGTACGTAGACGAAGGTATTACCTTTAAGTGTCGAGCCCCGTATACTGAAGAACAAAATGGTAGAGCAGAATAATCTAGACAAACCCTTATGGAACGATTAAGGGCTATACAGCTAGAAGCTTCCTTACCCCCGTCTTTAGGACTAGAAGCTTTCCTTACTGCTAAATATGCACTTAATTAAACCCTAAATAAGCAACTAGGGTGGAGAACCCCCTACGAGGTTGCCTACGGCAAGCTGCTATCTCTTACCTATATACATATATATAGCTGCAAGACCTATACGCTGGATAAAAGGGTAAAAAGGGGGGATAAACTAGCTTCTTATGTATCAATTAGATACCTAGTCGGCTACGATTTAACTAATATCTATTAAATCTGGATTCCGAGTCTCTGTAAGGTCATTTAAACTAGAGACATCACATTTAATAAGACCTTATTCTATAACCCCAAGGGTTAAGACATCGACTACCTACTAAGGGAAGTATTGGAAGACACCCTTTAGACAATTAGTCTACCAGAACCTCTCCTTAAGGATGAATTTGAGGATGAATATATCCTATATAGACCTAACTTAAATATAGATTAAACGACTACACCTAAATCGAATGATTCGGCAGAGACTCCTATAAAGGATATTGAACAGTTACTAACTCCTAGTAGAACGGTATCTCCAAATCTATTAGAAACAAACACCTTACCGGGAGGACTTTAAGACGATATCTTGGAGGCAATTGAAACAGGTCCTACCCAATTAAGCAATTTATCAGAACCGTTAAATACAGCTCTACGAGCTAACGAGGTCTCGGCCAAACCTTCTGCCGACCTTATCCTACCAGAAGGATTAAAACAAATTCGACGTTAAGCGTATACAGCAGCACTAGCCAATCTATATACCCTATCTGGTTACTACGCTAGATTTGCCACAGGACTAGTAAAGGACATCGACCGAACTAGATCCTTATCTCTATATTGGGATAACCTTCCTCCTAAACTAAAGAATCTTAAAGATCTAAGAAAGCACCCCTTGACTACTGGCTTTTAAAAGGCCATAGAAAAAGAATACAATGACCTAAAACGCCGAGGGACATTTAAGACTGTACCAAAAGCAGAAATAGGCAACGAGCAGATCCTTTTACTAAAATGGGTCTTCAAATATAAGCTCGACAGTGACGGTTACCTTTAAAAGCTTAAAGCTAGACTATACGTCCGCGGAGACCTGCAGATTACAGAGGAAGAGACCTATGTAGCAACCCTAGCTGCTCGAATATTCCGTGCTCTTATGGCTATAGCAGCCGCATTCGACCTGGAAATTTGACAGAATGACGCTGTAAACGCATTTATAAACGCCAAGCTTAGTAAACCAATCTACCGCTACTGCCTAGAAGGATTTAATCAAAACGGACATGTCCTAAAGCTACTTATGGCGCTATATAGATTAAAAATCTCACCACTACTTTGGTATAAAGAGCTTACCAATATACTGGCTAAATTCGGATTAGAATTAGTACCAGGCACTAACTGCCTATTTACCAACAGACGACTTATTGTCTTCTTCTATGTAGATGATATTGCCGTCCTATTTGCCAAGAAGGACCTTTTAAGACTTAAAGAATTTGAAGCAAAATTGCTGCACTAATACGAGATCCGTGCACTAGGAGACCTACAGTAGTTCCTAGGAATTTAAATTAAACAAGATCGACCAAATTAAAAGCTCTGGCTCTGCCAAGATTCCTATATTAAAAAAATAGCCAATTAATTCAATATTTAACTGGGAAGATTTTCTAAATCTCTATTACCTGCTAAACTAATTCCATCTAACCAGTAGACGAACCCTTAAAGAACACTAGCCTATTAGTAACAGGTTGGTTCTCTTACATACCTAGCTGTATTTAGAAGACCTAATATTACTAAGACGCATTCTAAGCTGGCCAAATTCCTTACTAATCCAAATTAAGAACACCTTAATGCAGTAAACTAAGCTATTTCCTACTGCCTTGGAACAAAATTAACAGCTATTAAATACTCTGGCGAAGCCTTTAGGGCGCGCGTCTATTACAGAAACCTAGAAGGAGAAGACGTCACCTTTTACAGAGCATCCGATGCAGCATTTACGGATGATAAGGAGACTAGACGGAGCTCTCAGGGGTACCTATTTATGCTATTCAGAGGACCAATCGATTGGAAAGCTACCTTACAACAATCGGTTACTCGTTCAACTACTAAAGCGGAGCTTCTCTCCCTATCTACTGCTGCCGTTAAAATTATCTGGTGGCAATAATTCTTTAAGGCAATAGGCTTCAATTTAGAACGCGATTTTACCGTACTTTGCGACAATATGCAGACCGTACGACTCCTAAGACAGGATACACCAAAGCTTAACACCAAGCTTCGACATATCGACGTCCATCAGCACTGGCTAAGACAGGAAGTCCAAGACAAAAAGACTAACGTCCAATGGGTCCCTACAGATAAGATGCCTACCGACGGCCTTACCAAGATCCTACCTCGTCAAAAGCACAAAGCATGGATAAAGCAATTAAATTTGGTGGATATTCGACATCAGATCAATTGACTCCATTCGCAATATCCGCAATATTCGCAATATCCGCAATATTTATAATATTCGCAATATGCCATTCTTACCCTACCCTTTGCTACTCTCAAATTATATCTAAATTTCCTATTTTAGGATAGCTTCTGCCCTCATTTTATGTTCTACAGCTTTAACTACATCGTTAAATCTAGGGGGGTGTGCAGCGTGGTTTTCGATATCAATACTGCCAATAATATTGATCAATATTGTTACTAATCAATATTGGCGAGTATTGGCGAGTATTGGCGATATTTGTAATATTTGCAGATCTTCTTGGCACCCCATCAAATTTTGGCCCTGCTAGTTATATACCCTCTTCCTAGTATATAGCTTTTGGCGTTCTATCTAGATCGTGCTAATAGACTACTAGAGCAAACGCAGAGACGTGCGTACGGCTGCGCAGCGCCGGCGCTGCGACGTGGTGGTGCGAAGAAGTCTCTGCTGGGAGGTGAGCCCTAGCGGAGGCCTACGAGCACTACTACGTCTTTTCGTATAAGTCTAGTATACTTAAACTACGGCATCTAAACCAGCGTTACCCCTTTCTCCCTTCCGTACGGTATATAACTATATATACGGCAAAACCTATACGGCACGGCGCTGCGACCAAACGTATACGGCGTAACCGAACACATACGGACTAAACGTATACGGCTGTAACTAAGCGTAACGGTATATAACCGAACGTATACGGCACGGCGGCTAAACACATATATATACGCCTTAGGAAGTCTATAATAAGCCTCTTATTCCCTACCTTACCTAATAGCCTAGACTTACCTATATAGTATTTCGTCTTCCTCTATATCTTTAGCTATAGATATATATAGGGGACCTAGGTTAGGGCCCTAAGATAAGATACCTAGTTCTATATTTATCCCGCTAGCTTCTTTACGGTAAAAATTATACTATAAGTAGAAGGACCTAGGCGTATATATATATATATATATATAGGGTAATTAGGGGAGTAAGGGGTAGGCATATAAACTATACGGCAATTTAACTTTATTAGGAAGTATAGTACGAGCGGTAAATAGGGCAAGATAGGCAATTAGAGTACTCCCGTACGCGTACGCGTACGTGTACGGGAGTCTTAGATTAGCGACCTAAAAGGTACTTTTTCTCCCATTAATATAGTACGGATACTATCTAAAGTACTACCCCTTATATCTCCCTATGGAGGTTTTTTATATCTATATTANGGTAGTAGTTTATATAAACTTATAAGAGAACCGCATTAGATATAAAATAAGAATTAATAATAATAATATATATACCCTCTAAATAATATATATATACTACTCACCTAAATAAACTTAGATCCTTTCTCTTTATATTAAAATATTATATATATCCGCAAGTAACTATTATATACCTATACCTAAATTAATACCTTATATTTACTCTATTTTCCCTATATCTACTATAGCTTTTAATCTACCTCTATTAAAGCTATATAACTATATAAGCCTTACTTTTAATAATATCTATAAGTTTATTAAAAGGTAGGGCTATATAATATTAATTTTCTACTAAAAAACTAATAAGTAATTATTGCATACTATATATAAAATATAGCTTTATAGGCGTAGGTATAGGTAATAAGTAAAGGTAGTAGTAGCTAAATTATTAGCGACTTAGTTAATTAAGGCACGAGTACGGTAAGAGGGACGCGTAAGCCTATATAATTAGTAGTCTATAAACGAGGATCAAAAGCTAAAGAAAGAAAAAGGGATAAAGGGTGGCGCCGCTTAAACGTTATATATAATCCTATAGTTATATAACGGCAACTATATAAAACTATAAAACNATCTATAATTATCCGCCATAATCTACTAATATCTACTAGCTATAATCTACTAGTTTCTACTAGCGCCGTAATATAAATTAGTTTATATACTACTTTATAAGTTACTATATAATTTAATTAATTAACTTAAAAGTAAATAATACTAACGTGTCTGTAGGCTTATTACGGCAGTAGTAGTTCCTAAGNAGATTAAAAANTAAGGTAGTANAGTACTATAAGTAACTTATAGACAACTTATAGGCGAGTCTTAAAAGGCGAAGAGACGGATTATAGGGTTTTCTTAAATAGAGTTTTCTCCCTATATATATATAAGGAGTAGTCTATATTNGCCTAATAGGGATCTAAATTAGATATTAAGTAATAAATAATAATAATAATATACCTATTTGTTAAATAAATAAATATTTATATCTAAAATATTAATAAGCTTTTATAAATAAATAAATAA
>NW_027137679.1:0-2734 GCF_001692895.1 Cenococcum geophilum 1.58
TAAGCTAGGCTTTATAATTACTAGTATATATATATAAGGGAGCCTACGCTTCTAAAACTTAATAGTTTAATTAATTATAGTAGTATTACCTAGAACGCGGGACTTTAAAATCTTATACTATAGCTACTTTAGCTTAATCTANAAGACATAATCTACTAAATCTAGGTAATTTCTTATACTCTAGCCTACTTTTAGCTCCGCCTAGATTTCTTACTAGTATAGGTTATACGTAAAGGTAATAAAATCGGTANGGGAGCTATAATACTAAGTAAGTACTATAGCGTTAAAATAGGTGTTATATATCTAGTGTGGAAAGCTTATATAAGATATGGGAAGGATAATATTCTAGCTAATATTACNTCCTATAGCCTAATTATTAAGGTAGAGCTAATTAAGTATACTTATATACTATATAATCTATAGGTTCTTCTAGTTATAGCGTAGCTACTAGAGGCGGACGTTAGTGATTAAGGTATATATCTACTATAATCTTATAAAGTAGCCTTTTAGTAAAAAGCTAGGAGGAAATGGGACGTTAGAACTATAGGTAATATTTCTACTACTACTACTATAAGACGTATTTATATCTATTATAGCCTTAGCGTATAGTATTAGCCTTATTAACCTTATTATTACTAGCTATAAAGTCCTATCCTATCCCTTATAACGTTAAAATAGGTTATTAGGTTATTAATAAGAACTAGCTAAATTTAGTACCTGTATTTAGAAATATAGTATTATTCCTATATAGACTACTTATTTTAAAGACCTTAATATTATAAGGGATAGTATTATTAATATTTATTATATAATCCTATAGTACCTATACCCTATTTATAAGGGGTAGTTAATCTACTAGCTAAGCTTACTACATGGGTAGAGTAAAGAGTAGTAAAGGGGGAGGTAAATAGGTAGCTACTTATTAATAAACTCTAAGCCTTCCCCCTTATTCTATAGTATAATCTAGTAAATACCTTATATAGCTTATATAGAGGTAGGAATAAAAGTAGTAACCTTACTTATAGTAGAATAATTATATATATAGGGGTTAGTACTTATAGTTTCTATTATTCTAAATACGCTATATATTTATCTATAAATACTATATAAAAGGATTACTATTATATAGAACCTCCTAAATCGTCCTAAGAGTTGCTATATTTAGATTTTTAAATACTTAGCTATAGCGCTCAAGTTACTTATCCTCTCTATTAAATATATATAGTTANNCGANTAAGGCATTACGGCTAGTATAAAGATATAAGGATCTAATCTAGTAGTATAGCTACCTATAGNCTTAAAAGGTATAAATACTTTAAAGCTACTATATAAGCCGCTTATTAATTATAGTGCTAAGGGATTAGAATATAAAGGAATTATTATAGCAGTAGATAGATTTATATAATTCTTTTAATCTAGGCGTCCGCTATATATTTACGCCTTTTAATTCCGCTAGTAGCCGCTAAAGATTATATAAGTAGTTTACCTACGCAGGAACGTATATAGTACTATTAATATAGTAAGAGAAGCAGTAATTCTTTTTATAGATTTAATTTTTCTCTCCTCTAGCTACTATAGGGCCTTATAGTAATTATACTTATATATAGCCCACTCTATAATAAACTAATAATTAATACCCTATAATAGAGGATCCCTTATAATATTTAGGCCTAGCTTATATACCTAACCTATATAAAATAGGGTGTAATAAAAGCCTATATCTAGTATAGAATGTAAACTAGGGTAGGTATTAGCGGTATTTAGGAATAATAGCTATCTTTATAATAGGAGAAAATTCTCTTACTCTACCTATAGCCCTACTAGTACATCATTACGTAGCAAGAAGGATTTTTTATAGGAGTACGGTTGTGTATTTAAGGACCTTATCCCTACTAGATAGTTCCTTCCTTATAGTAATCTCAGAATATAATTAAAGATAATCTATTAAGCAAGCCTCCCCAGTTGTTATTACGTTGTTAGCTTTATAGCTTGCATTTCCTACACACCATACGCTCGCATTAATGAGCCTATATAAGTATTTGCTATACCAGGTTCGTTACACAAGAATTACTACCGCAATTATAGTATTATATAAAAAGTTAAATATATGCTATAAAAGGGCAGCCACTAATAATGCTATTACGGCAAAGCAACTACTTTAGGGGATAGGAGGTGATACTAGTATAGTAGATACTAAGCTTTAGCAACCTGTAACGGTTGGAGCAGCTTAGGAGGTAGTTGACTAGCTAACGCTATAATATAGTATTAGAAGAAAGACTTAAGGGATACGGAGGCAGTAAAGATTAAGCTACTATTATTAAGAGATTATAGGAGAGAGGTTAAAGCTTAAAGGATTCCTTACGTAGATGCCTTTAGGTCTTATAGGAGGGAGTAACAGTTACTATACTATGGATTGGATAGCTAGCAGGACTATTCTTATTAGAAAAGCGCACTTAAGTAGTTTAAACTTCCTTACGAGATATAGGGCAAACGGAATAGACGACACTAACTAAGAACGTGGGCGATTTATATTCTTAAGTTGGGAAGGATTATATAGAAGCGACTTACGCAAGATATTAGAGACTGGAAAGAAACAACTTATAGTAGAAGTAAAACTTTAGACCTTATATAACGAACTTTAGCAATTAAGTATGACGATAATAAGTTCTAAACCTAGCATATAAGTAAAGTGGATAATAGGCGCGCTTATGGCAGGCAGTATAAACGGGCGCTA